>NC_134487.1:226699817-226809990 GCF_040206685.1 Ascaphus truei
ACAGCGCAGTGTCAGGCCAGCCACTTGACGGACGGACACCTCCTCCCTCTTTTTTTTGGCAAGCTGTGTCTTGAGCTCAGCGATCTGTGCCTGTAGCGCTGGGAGATACTGTGATGTGTGTTCAGCTGTCAGCTTTAGCTCTTTCATTTGTAGGTGTTGTTGCAATTTCCACTCCTCAGTGAGAGATCCCTGGTTAAGTGCATCCTGCAATTCTCTTCTCAGGGCTTTCATCTCTTCACTGTGATCATGTTGATCTCGCTTCCATGCATCCCTCATCACGTCTTGGAGCTCTGCAAATTCCTTTGCTATGGTCTCAACAGCTTGTCTTTTCCAGGTCTCTTTCTCTTGGGTGTACTGGCTGTTAGGGATGGAGCAGTGTTTCTGCTCCTCTAAGTCTTGCTTCAGATCCTGGACCGCCTTGTGCTCCCTCTCATACAGGGTTACCTGGGCTCTAAGCTCCTCCTCAAGTGAGGCAATGTTTATGCTCAGTGTGGCCTTCAGCTCCTCATGCTGCTCTTTGGGGACACACTGGGTACTCAGATACTCTTGCAGCATTTTTACCTTGTAGGCAGTCTGGAAACTTTCTTCCTGCAGAACTCGCTGCTTTTCCTCAGCAGATGTATATTCAGTTCTTGCAGCTGACTCTGTAGTATATTTTCTGCTTGTGTGCGCTGCTCCAGGGAGACACGTTCTTCTTGCAGCACTCTCTCTGTATCCTGCAGTGCTGTCTGCACGTCTATTTTTTTCCCGGGCCAACTGTTTCTTCTCCTCTCTTAATTCATGGAGTTTCTTATCTCCTTCACTGACTTGGCATAGAGATTCTTGCACTCTTGGGTTACAGTTTCAAAACTGATATTTAACCCTTCGAAGATTTCTCTCAATGAACATAGTACTGTGTTGAAGTGGCAACTCTTCTCCTTAGAGGCTTCCAGCTCTGTAGTAAGCCTGTGAACCTCTTTCTGTGATGCTTCCAGTGCTGCATCAACTTGAGCCATGAAAGTCTGGTACTGGGCAGAATCAGCGTAGGCCTTCTCCAGCTTACTTGACAAGATCACCCTGTCATGCTCCAATTGATACTTTTATTTTTCCCAGTCACCCTCTGCTTTTTCCAGCACTAATTGCATCCTTGACTTTTCTTCTATCAATAGTCTCTTCTCCTCTTCTGATTCATGAAGTCTTTTATCTCCTTCACTGGCTTGGACAGAGAAGTTCTTACTCATTTGGTTTATAGTTTCAAACCTACTATTTAACTCTTCTGAGGCATCTCTCATAGAACGTATCTTTGTTTTCAAGTAGCATCTCTCCTCCCGAATGACTTCCATCTCTTTTTTGAAGTAGCAAATCTCCTCATGGGAGACTTTAAGCTCTGTATTAAGCCTGTCAATTTCCTTCATAGAGATTTCCAGGAATTTTTTACTTTTAGAAGCGAGGCGCTGATCCTCAGCAGCATCAGCATATGCCCTCTCCAGCTCACCTGACATGACATCCAGGTCACTCTCCAACTGGTGCTTTTCTTTTTCCTGGAGAACACACTTAGCAATTGCTAAGGATAGACAGCTCTGTAGTGCAGCCTTGGCTTCTTGCGCTTTATCTAAACGTCCATGAAGACAATCAATCTCTTTTCGTGCAGATTGAAGTGTCTGAGTTAGGGCATATTTTCCTTGATTAAATACTTCTTTCTTTTCCTTCTTCTTCCTTGCTTTGAGAAGTTCTGAAGAATCAGTGGTACTGTGTTCACATTTACTGCTCAAGACTGTTTGTTGAGTGGGAGCCATAATTTCAGACGTGGGGAAACCACACTTCCCAAGAAACCAGTAAAGAGGAAATGTGTCTTTAAAGCAGAAGCATTAGAATGAACAACATAATATTAGACACAGAGAGACAAGATAGGAGAGGTGACCCTTTTGAGACCTTAGCATCAGTCACAAAGATATCATAAATGCAAGGAAAAAACATAAACAGAGAAACCTGCAGTTAAATCTGAAACTTTAGATATGAGGCGTAGGGATATCAGACAGAGAACCCTGCAGTTAAATCTGAAACTTTTGATATCAGGCGTAGGGATATCACAGGTTGCAGAGAAACAAACTTTAGGGGAACTTGCAGATAAACCTGAAACCTTAGAACCAATCATAGGAAGAACTACAGATTGCAGGAAAAATCACAGCATGCAGTAACAAAATAATGGAAGCACTCGTCTTTTGAAATGGAAACCCTGTGAACAGCAGTGGTCCAACCAGGGATACAGAGACAAGCCTTGTCCAGGGAATGAAAAGTCAAAGTCTAAAAAGGTGGCAACGGGTACTGCAAGGGTTAACCCAGGCACTGCACAAAAGAAAAAACTTCAAAGAAAGGTGCACTAGTCTCTGCAGCAACAGTTCTAGTCTCAGCAAAAATGTTTTTCTTTATGAACGCAATAATTCTTGCAGAACACTTAGCAGCAACAAAAAAAAAACTTCAAGATCCCAACTGGGATTTCCAAAAACGAAACAAAAGTACTTATTTTCAACCATGCGGATGCGGTCTGCTGCAGCAGGCAGGAAAGGGTGCAGACAGAAGAAGAATCTGTTCCAGCGAGGTCCAGAAGTGGCCTCTGTTTTCTGTCACGGGAGACTCCTGTGACGGGTAGGATCTCGGTGGCCAGAACAGCCCGAGCGTAGTAGGGGTCACAATCAGAGGTCCGAGGCAGGTGACAGATAGCGAAGTCGGGCAACAAGCAGAGGTCGGCAACGAGGAGACTGGAACAGGACAGGGGAGCAGGGACAAGTCTGGGAGCAGGGACTGAGAATTGGAACAAACAGGGACAAGCCAGATTACCAGCAAGGGCCTTTACTGCGAACAGACTCAAATACAGGTACAGGAACAGATCAGGATCAGAGGCATGTGCATAGGAGTCTGACTTGAAACAGAGGCAAGAGAGGACCAGGAATGGGAGGTTTATATATGCAGGCTGAGAGGGAGCACAGGTGCAGAGGTGTCAGGTATCAGAGTCTAGAATGTTCCTTAGTTTAACAGCAGCAGCAATCCCAGTGGACAAGTATAGGTACTGCAGGCAAGAACAAGACATTGAGAGTGGCAGCAGTCCCGGTGGCCAAGCATGGGTACAGCAGGCTAGAGAATATGACACTGGGAAGGATTCAGACAAATAGATGACAGAGGAATGCAGAGGAGACCAGAGAGGCCGGGAGAATTTGTCCACAGGAGGAACTCAGACCAGCGTACTGACATCCAAACATTCGTTCAATCCACCAGGGGTCAAAGTACCCAGCTGGTGGATCCAAAGGTTTCCCGCTTGCAGAGGGTTTTGAAGCGATCGCCTCCCAGAGCACAAGGAGAAATGCTCTCAAGTCCCATGATGGTCATGGCCTTGGGATCCTGGTTGCGTCTAGATTTAAAGTGTCGAGAGACACTATGGGTATTTAAACCTTTTATAACATTTCTCCTGTGCTCCAGGAAGCGAGTGCTGAGGGACCTGGTAGTACAGCCAACGTATTGTTGACCGCATCCACACTGAATGAGATATACTACTGCACCGACACACTTTATTCGAGCAAATACCCGGTATGTACCTGGCAGATACCTGGAATGCGCCGCTCCTCACCTCTGACAAGCCCCGTTGCATTTGCCTTCCCAGCCTGGGTTCATGCCTGGCTGATGGGCGGCTGATCTGTTAAATGATAATGATTAGGATTTAATAGGCTGCAATGCTTCGCGTGTCTACCAGATGGCATAAATTCATGAATTGTAATGCAGTATATATATATATACTGTGCAGTATTGCAGCCAGCGGGAATAAAATGCTTCAATCCCTGCTTGGAAAATAACTCAATGCACTCGGGCAGAAAACAGTCACAAACCTCAATACACCCGGGTATACCCGAATTCGTGGGACTAGCCAAGCTCGAATAAAGTGTGTCGCCGGTGTATGTAAGTACTTTGACAATTGATGGAGCTGGTAATAAAATGTGTGGTCCCTTTGCTAGGGGAACAAAATTGGGATTCAATACGGAGGTGTCTGCAAGTGATACACCGACTATGTCCACATTTGTGATTGCCCATAAGACCCCATAAGACCCCCACGAACAGGAAGATTAGATGATTTGGCTGACCTGAGTTTGGTAGGAGCTAGAATGCTTTTGATATTTCTAGCCTTCCTGAAGACTATGGAGGCTCTCTATGGCAGGATAGACCCCAAGTGGGGATCACACTTGAGTACGCTCCAATGATTGTTAAGGATTCTATTGATAGATCTGAAAGACTGGTTATATGTAGTTATAAACCTCACAGTTGATAAACCAGTCTTAATAGATTCTCTTGGAGCATCATAACTCAAGCGTGTACCTTTATCAGATTTGGTTTTGGATTTGTTTAATAAAACCGACCTGTCCAGAGAGCTAACTTTGCTGGAGGAGTCGGAGACTAGATCAGGATCATAACCTTTGGACAAGAATTTTTTCCCAAGTATATCAGACTGGCATAAAAAATCACTGTCTCTAGTACAGTTTCTTATTAGTCTATGAAACTGGCCTAGAGGAATATTGTTGAGCCATTGTTTATGGTGATTACTGGATGCATGAACGTAGCTGTTGACAGCTTCAGACTTGAAATGCGTAGTTGTAATAATGTTTGAGTCTGAATCTGAGGTGAGGACTAAATCAAGAAAAACTGTAGACACAGCATCAATTTCAAATGTAAATTTGAGTCCAAATTGATTATTGTTCAAGGAACTTAAAATACTGGAAAAAAACGACTCTTCACCATCCCAAATAATAATGATATCATCTATGAAACGGCCATAAAACACGAGGCCAGCCCCAAGCTCACCATTAAGCTACACAAATGTCTCCTCCCAAACCCCATGAAGAGATTTGCGTAGCCCATGGCCGTTCCAAAGATTTGTAGGTGATAATTGTCTTCAAATAAAAAATAATTGTGCGTTAAAATAAAATGAATACTTTGCAAAATAAAGTGCTTGTGTTTATCTGGGAAAGATAAGTCCTTGTCAAACCAGTATCTGATGGCCTCGATCCCCCTAACATGGTCAATGCAAGTATAAAGTGAGGCCACGTCACACGTGGCCCATAGATTAGTGGATTTCCACTTAATATCTGAGATGGAGTCGATGACATGGAGCGTATCCGTAATATGCGACCTGAGCTTGGCTACAAAGGGATGAAGGTAATAATCAACATATTGGTATAGGCCCGATGTCATCGACTCCATCCCAGAGACAATAGGCCTGCCAGGGGGACTGAGCAAGGACTTATGAACCTTAGGTAAGTGGTAAAAAATGGGAGTGCGTGGGTATGTGGTAAACAAAAATTTAAATTCCGATTTAGAAATAATACCATCCACCAGTGCATTAGTGAGAAGTTCCTTCAACTATAATTGGTAGCTGTCTACTGGATCAGAATCCAACAAGGTGTAAGAGGCCGAGTCACCCAGGAGTCTGCGTGCCTCTATGAGATACGCAGATAAGTCCTGGATGACTATGCCCCCGCCCTTGTCGGCCTGTCGAATAACAATATCATGATTGTCCGTTGGTTTGTTCAATGCGTCCAGTTCACCTTTAGATAAATTCTTGTTAACTTCAATAGATTTTGAAGACAATGACTCAAAATCACGAAGTACCAAATTGTAGAACGTATCCACAAATCCCCCCTTGGACTGGTATGGGAAGAAAACTGACCTTGGTTTAAAAGGTGAGTGCATGATACTCAAATCCTCCTCTAGGTCCAGTTCCACAGACCCGGTGGGATGAATGGACAGTTCAAAGTTATCAATGGGATCTTGTGATCCAGATGTTGAACCCGACTCCCTCAGCAAAGAAGTAAGTGCCTCAATACATAATTTTTCCTGCGTGTTGAAAATATTAACAGGGTTAGTCATTTTAATATTGGTCTCCTGAATATTGAAATGTCTTTTCAGGGTGATTTTTCTAATAAAACTGTTTAAATCTACAAAGAGTTGAAATGCATTAGGACCCGTGTTAGGGGCGAAGGACAAACCCCTTTCTAACAGGGATGTCTCATGTGTGGATAATGGGACTGATGAAAGATTAAATAAACTGCTCACTGTAGGTGGTAAATAAAAAAGAGATACCGGCGTCTAATGAGTCCAAACATAATGGAATCCTGGATATCCAGTAGAAATAGTTCCAGTCCCAAGGAAATCAACAGTCTCTGTATCCTGGGGTATTCAGATAAGACTTGATGCAGTGGAAGTGGAACATGCAATGAAAAAAAGAAATGTTTAGTGCAACACAGTTTAAACAATTTGTACAGACATAATTGCAACTGGCTGGCATAAACAGACAAAACAAACAGACACACTAGACAAACAACACTTAAGCAAAGCTAATGATAAAAGTTGATTTATTAAACTAGAAAATAATAAGGACAAATGGCTAACAGACCGCTCCGGTGGGTTAAAACCTAGATAACACTCACAGGACGGCTGCTGGTAATTCGCATAGTGCCAATGGAGGCTGGTGACCGCGTGTGGGGGATACACTGGGTGCCTCAGACGCCTTGTGATCCTTCTGCGTCTCTCTACTGGCAAAAAACGGAAGTGACGCCGTCCTCGTGGCGGACCGGAAATGACGTTGCCGGATGTGACGTCAGAACCTGGCAATCTCCAGTTGTAGATACAGGAAACGGCGATCTGCACCTCCTTGCCCCACAGTTGTTGGAAAAATGCACTCAGCACTTGTACTGCTTGTAGATATAAGCCACTAAATGTCCTATATATGTATAAAAAATGCCCTACATGTTTCGTGTGTCTAAACACACTTCCTCAAGGGTATCCTGGGCGTATCCCTGGGCTGATAGGCACCACCTCCTCGCGTACGAGAACCTGAACTATATCTCCCTCTTCTCTTATAATTGTAACTTTGTGTCCGCTTCCAGACCCTCCCTTTATTGGTGGCATAATCGTCTTTGTCACGTGTTTGATGTTGCAAATAAAACCCAGAATGAAAAAAAAAATATATATATATATATATATTTATATATTTATTAACTTCAGTAAAATAAAAATGCAGATTTGTTCAGGTGTGATAGGATTGTATTATACATCTAGTATAAAGCAAAAAACTATGGATCTGTCCATAAAAAAAAGTGAAGCAATGAAGAAACATATATTTTTTTTTATATAACTATAATTTTATTAGGTGTTTTGGTGCATACTGCACCGACACACTTTATTCGAGCAAATACCCGGTATGTACCTGGCAGATACCTGGAATGCGCCGCTCCTCACCTCTGACAAGCCCCGTTGCATTTGCCTTCCCAGCCTGGGTTCATGCCTGGCTGATGGGCGGCTGATCTGTTAAATGATAATGATTAGGATTTAATAGGCTGCAATGCTTCGCGTGTCTACCAGATGGCATAAATTCATGAATTGTAATGCAGTATATATATATATACTGTGCAGTATTGCAGCCAGAGGGAATAAAATGCTTCAATCCCTGCCTGGAAAATAACTCAATGCACTCGGGCAGAAAACAGTCACAAACCTCAATACACCCGGGTATACCCGAATTCGTGGGACTAGCCGAGCTCGAATAAAGTGTGTCGCCAGTGTACATTATAACACAATCCATTTGCTTTCATAACTCCACCATTTCCTTGTTTCCAAACACTGAACGTGACACACGTGACAGACTCAACAGACCAACAGATGTGACGTCAGGGTAACGGGATGGGGGGAAGGGCGGGGAAGGGGGGGGCCCAGAACGCGACCTCGTTCACTGATGGGCGGATACGGCTCACTTCATCTACCTCTCTTCTGGTAACTTGCTTATACTAGATTGCCGGGTCTGCGACTCAGCCTCTGGGAGTAGCCCCACCTCGTTGAGGTCCCCTATACCTCAGGGTTTCCTAGTCGCTGTGTGGTCAAGAATCCATTTGGTCAATGGAGAATGCATTTATAATTATCATTGCAAAATTGTGGTGGTATCTACTCCCGGGATGTCTGTCTGGGCCAACCAGGGCGACCAGACTTTTAGAAAATTTGAGCCGGAGTCATTGACCAGACTCGTAAACTGTTCCATCCGGCAGACAAACCAAATTCTATTCCTGATTTTGGGTACAATTGGTATATCTGGTTGCTTCCATAATGCTGCGATCTCGCATCTGGTGGCGGTTGCAAAGTGTGTGATTAATTTATGCATTGCGTTCGAGAACCCCCGGGTCCGCCTGCCCAATAAGAACAACCATGGATCCAGGGGGACCTCCACGCCTAACAATCTTTGCAGCCATTCCCTAATCTCCGCCCAAATCGGAGCCACCTTCGTGCAAGACCACAGCATGTGGTGCAAGTCCGCTCTTTCCCCGCACTGCTTAGGGCAGAGCAGTGAATAGCCTTTGAAAAATTTCGATAGTTTAGCTGGGGTGTAGTACCAGCGCATCAGGACTTTGTATGCGTTCTCCTTTAACGTGGTACAGATAGAGCTTTTGGCTGCTGCCTGCAGGATCCTGTCCCAGTCCTCGTCCTCTAACGTCTCCCCTAAGTCGGCTTCCCATTGTCTCATATAACGAAGTCGGGGTTCGTCTTTTGTCTCTGGACAGATCACTTCCCTGTACATTCTAGAGGTTAGTCTCCTTGTGTCCGTACCTCTGGAGCACAGCTGCTCAAAGTTTGTTCTCTTGGGCTCAATTGGGGCTTTGTTGTAAATTGCCCTGATCTGGAGGTATCTAAAGAATTCTGTATTAGGTATATTTTTCTCTTCTTTGATATGATCAAACGTTTTGATATACTGTCTCCCCTCCAGATCATTTAGTCTAATATACCCTGAATGAAACCTTTTTGCGAAATGTGAATGATCCAGACCTGGAGCAAAGTCCGGATTACCCCAAATGGGCGTCATCAAGGAGTTTAGTGTTGTGAGAGAACATTTAAATTTGGTAGCCTCCCAAACCTTCAAGGAGTTCGATATACTGCTGCGGCACAGTTTATTCGAGCATTTGCCCGTTCTGTGCCGCAGCAGTAGCCTGGCGCGCGCCCGAGAGTGACGGGCGCGCGCCGAAGCAGCGGAAGAGCGCCCTCCGATCGGGGCGCTCTCCCTACCGCTGCCGGGTCCGCCGGGTCCCCCGGAACCCCCTGCCGCTGTCCCGCGATTGCGGGACACCAGGGCTCCCTCGGGGAGCCCCTGGACGCGCGTGCAGGGGGCGCACGCTCCCGAAGACGCGTGACCGCGCGTCTATGACGCGCGGCACGCCGAGGGGCGGCCACTAGCAAGCCGGGAAATCTCCCGGCTTGCGGATCTGGCCGATGCGCAATAAAGCGTGTCGCCAGTGTAGCATGTAGCGGATACAAATACAAAAATAGACATAAACCTGGCGCATGTGATATAAATGTGAAGTGATATTAAAGTCCAAAGTTAAAGGATATACAGACTGTAAGTCCCAATCCTGAAAGGTCAGCTGATGATAGATGGTTTCAAAATCACAGTTCACAAAATGTAAAGCATACAGTCCTCTTCACGTTGTATGTTCAACCTGCAGATGTGTGACATTAAGCAGAGAAACAAGACATTGCGCAGTATATTTGATTGCCAATGTTGCACTTAATTTCTAAGCTCAATAGATTGCCTACTTACTAGAAGTAGATGAAATACATGCAGGGGAGAGAATCTGTGCTTGGAGCCTTCTGTGTCCTGGTCGCCTTCGGTAAATCACGAACCCCTCGTGGTGTCCTCTGCTACCATGGATGTTTAGGAAGGTCTCCCTTTCAGGAACGTAGTCTCCTGGATCAGTCTTAGGGTCCCTGCGGTCTTTTATTCTCCAGTGGGGATAAAAGAGGGCAAAGGATTGCGCAGAAATAAAAACTTTTATTGGACGCCTACCTAAAACAGTTAAAATACTCACAAAAGTCGGTGAGTGTAAAATCAAAGAAGTGCCCGACCCAGCACACCCAAAAAGCTGCACTCTGTCTCTGAATGTCCGCCTCGGTGCCGCGTGTACCTCGCGAGATTCCGGCGCGGTTCGGATGACGTCACCGTCTCCTCTCAGTGACTAGCAGCTTGAGTGTGGGGGGCAGTACCTCTTAGGCTCCTCCCTACGCGTTTCGTGACAGGGAACGTCACTTCGTCAGGGGTATGTGGAGCCTCAGCAATCCCGTGAGCAATATATAACCCCAGTTAACCCCTAGCTTACAGGAGCCACTAGAAACCAATCATGTCAGAGTGATTAAACTTCCTGATAATTGCAATCAGATGGGTTAAAGTTAATCACCTCTGGGGCGACTCCCAGGTTCATCTTGGAAACATGGGATCACATATTATGCATAAACAGTGTCATTGTATCAAATTCACATAATATATAAAATTTCATTGGATGAGAGAATGAATAATTAATTCAAAGAAAAGATGCTAAATCGAAATCGATGTTTAACCCTTTAGGGGAGAGGGTCTTGAGAGTATAGATCCAGAAGGTCTCTTGTTGTGAGACTGTTTTTATACAATGACACTGGTTACGCATAATATGTGATCCCATGTTTCCAAGATGAACCTTGCAGTCGCCCCAGAGGTGATTAACTTTAACCCATCTGATTGCAATTATCAGGAAGTTTAATCACTCTGACATGATTGGTTTCTAGTGGCTCCTGTAAGCTAGGGGTTAACTGGGGCTATATATTGCACATGGGATTGCTGAGGCTCCACATTCCCCTGACGAAGTGACGTTCCCTGTCACGAAACGCGTAGGGAGGAGCCTAAGAGGTACTGCCCCCCACACTCAAGCTGCTAGTCACTGAGAGGAGACGGTGACGTCATCCGAACCGCGCCGGAATCTCGCGAGGTACACGTGGCACCGAGGCGGACATTCAGAGACAGAGTGCAGCTTTTTGGGTGTGCTGGGTCGGGCACTTCTTTGATTTTACACTCACCGACTTTTGTGAGTATTTTAACTGTTTTAGGTAGGCGTCCAATAAAAGTTTTTATTTCTGCGCAATCCTTTGCCCTCTTTTATCCCCACTGGAGAATAAAAGACCGCAGGGACCCTAAGACTGATCCAGGAGACTACGTTCCTGAAAGGGAGACCTTCCTAAACATCCACGGTAGCAGAGGACACCACGAGGGGTTCGTGATTTACCGAAGGCGACCAGGACACAGAAGGCTCCAAGCACAGATTCTCTCCCCTGCATGTATTTCATCTACTTCTAGTAAGTAGGCAATCTATTGAGCTTAGAAATTAAGTGCAACATTGGCAATCAAATATACTGCGCAATGTCCTGTTTCTCTGCTTAATGTCACACATCTGCAGGTTGAACATACAACGTGAAGAGGACTGTATGCTTTACATTTTGTGAACTGTGATTTTGAAACCATCTCTCACCAGCTGACCTTTCAGGATTGGGACTTACAGTCTGTATATCCTTTAACTTTGGACTTTAATATCACTTCACATTTATATCACATGCGCCAGGTTTATGTCCATTTTTGTATTTGTATTCATGTGTAGAGGTTTATTTTGGGATATTCCTCAGTAGATCACCAGGCTGCTTTTTTTTTTTTTTTTTTTGTGCACTGCACTGTTTAATTTATTTGTGCACTGCACTGTTTAATTTATTTGTGCACTGCACAGTCACATTTAGGTATAGCGCTTGTCACAGTATATTTTGTATTTTTATAGCATGTAGCGGAGTCTGAATTCCCGACCAACTTTTTTTAGGTAACCAGATAAGGTTCTGCAGCTCAATGGGCGCACAGCAATCTTTTTCCAGCGCCACCCATCTCCGGAGATCCGGGTCTGAGTGCCACTGTATGATTTGGCTCAGTTGGGCTGCTTTGTAATAGGCAAACAGGCAAGGCACCCCCAACCCTCCCCTCGAGGTCAGCCTCCTCAAGATATCTTTTTTTATCCGTGGGCTTTTTTTATTCCAGATAAACTTCATTATTCTAGACTGCAGCGAGAGGATATCATCTTTCAACAGGGGGGTCGGGAGGGCCTGAAAAAGGTATAGCACCTTAGGTAGAAGATTAATTTTAACACTATGAATTCTTCCAATCCAAGAGATGCCATACTCCTCCCATCTTCTGAGATCCTCCCTCAGTGTCTTGAACAACCTGGGATAATTTGCCTTATATAATGCTTTGACATCTCTTGTTATATATACCCCTAGATATGGAGGGTTGCCAGTTAAAGTTAAATCCAATTAGTTTTTCTATTGGTTTGGGTAGATTTATATTGAGGACTTCCGATTTGGCTTCATTAATTTTGAACCCCGATATTTGTTTAAACTTCCCTAATATTGCGAACACATTGGGCAAGGAGGTGAGAGGTCTGGATAATGTCAATATCACATCATCCGCATACAGCGCCACTTTGTGTGTCTGTTCTTTTACTGTTATTCCTGACACATCCGGGCATAATCTCAAATGTGCCGCCAAGGGTTCGATACAGAGGGCAAACAGCAAGGGGGACAGCGGGCTACCCTGCCTCATGCCACTGCGGATTTGAAATTGCCCCGAAGGGAACCCCTGGTGTCGCACCCTTGCCGCCGGCCCTTCATACAGTGCCATAATGGCTCGCAAGAGGCGTCCCTCGAAGCCAAATGCCTCCAGTGTCCCCCTTAGATAGGGCCAATCAATCCTATCGAAGGCTTTTTCTGCATCCAGACTAAGTACCATTGATGGGATATTATGTTTTTGGGCCAAATCAATAAGATCGATTACTCGCCTGGTATTGTCTGCTGCTTGCCTTCCTCCGATGAACCCCACCTGATCTGGATGAATCAACCTAGGGAGGACGTTACCCACTCTGTTGGCTATAAGTTTTGAGAATATTTTTATGTCCGTATTGATCAAAGAGATGGGCCGGTAGCTCTTACAGTCTGCTGGGTCCTTTCCTGGTTTATAGATCAGGGAGATGGACGCCTGGAGCATCTGTGCTGGAAACGAGGCCCCTTGTTGTAAGACCGAATTAAAGAGTTTTAACATATGTGGTGCTAATAATTTCAGATATTTTTTGTAGTATAGGTTTGAAAAGCCATCTGGCCCTGGTGCCTTGGCTGGTTTAAGAGACTTTACAACTGCCGTTAACTCTTCTAAAGAGAAGTCTGTCTGCAGAGCCTCCCTCTCCACCCTGCCCAACTTTGGCAACTTTGCCGTTAAGAATTCCTGCAGATTGTCCCTCGTTTTCTGATTTTGTGTGACCTTACCTCCATCGTAGAGCGCCTCATAGTAGGATTTAAATTCCTCTACAATTCGCCTAGGGTTCGAGGTAAGCTCCCCCCCCTGCGTACGAATAGATTGGATGCAGTAATTTGGTGTTTTATTTCTAAGCTTATTCGCTAAAAGGGTGTCCGGCTTGTTCGACTTCTCAAAGAACCTACGTTTAGTCCAACTCAACTCCTTTTCCGCCTGGGAGGCTAAACGTATGTTTAATTGGTCTTTGATATCTGAAATCTCTTTTAAAATAGCGTCTTGCTTTAGGGACTTATGCGTTACAGTAAGTGATGCCAATTTCTCCTTTAATTCCTTAATCTGACGATCCTGCTCCCTCCGGCGCCGAGCCACCAGAGACATCAGAGATCCCCTGAGGGTAGCCTTATGTGCCTGTAAATGTGATGTCACGCTACCCTCGTTCTCTACAAAATACTCTGTGATTTTGTCTCCTATCTCCTTCATAATGGCTGGAATTTTGAGTAGCAGCTCATTAAGTCTCCAGTTTGCTACAGGTCCGTCTAGTGACATTAACATGCACCGCAGCTCTATTCGTGCGTGGTCTGACCACGAAATATCGTGTATCCCCGTATGGGAGACCACCGGGACCAGTCTATTGGATACAAGGAAGTAATCTATCCGGCTATATCTGTTATGGGGGTGGGAGTAAAACGTAAAGTCCTTAGTTTGCTGATGTTGCTCTCTCCAGATATCTACTATTTGACAGTCTCGTAGTCCTTGGGTAATGTTTAGTATGTCCTGTCTGGGGGGCAGGTTAGTAGCTGTGCACCTATCTAGGATGGGGTTTAATGTCCTATTGAGGTCCCCCGCTACGATTATATTTCCCTGTGCTACTCTGTGAAGTTTCTGGAAAAACAAGGAGAAAAATGCCGGTGCTGGCTCGCATGGGGCGTAGACAGAGGCCAGCGTGAGGGGCTGACCCTGTATGGACCCCACGAGAATAAGGGATCGTCCTTCTTTATCTGCTATCGTTTTGTCTACTTGAAATGTTAATCTGTTGTGGATTGCGATGGCTACCCCCCTATTTTTTTCTGTCGCTGAGGCTATGTGTACCGTTCTAAATTCTTTATCCAGAAATTTAGGGAAACTGCTCTTAGAGAAGTGGGTCTCCTGGAGAAAAATAATGACTGACTTGAGACGTTTGTACTCTTTAAAGGCCAACTTACGTTTCGCTGGGCTGTTAAAACCTTTGACATTGTGCGAAATACACCTAATTTCTTTATTCATCATATTTTATGGGGTCTCTGACTCGTGATCTTTGTTCTCCGGCTGATTCGTTGTTTCCTACCAGCTTCTTGTGTCCAGCACCACCTTCTTCTTCGATTCCGTCTTCGTTCTCGCTCTTCCTGGATAGTAGAGGTTGGGATGGGATAAGGTTGGGCATGACACACAAGGAAAATACAAGAGGGGAAACACTTGGGAAAACATAACATACACTCAAAGACAAATAAAACGGTAACAATTTGTCGTCGGCTGCGGGGCCTCCTCGTGGGAGATCTCTCTGTGGGGGTACCCCAGGGCTCTTTCCTGGAACCTCTTTTTGATGACACACAAATTTACTTTCCAACCCCTGACCTTACACCTGCTGTTCAAACCAAAGTTTCTGAATGTCTTTCTGTAATCTCATCCTGGATGGCCCTCCGCCGCCTTAAACTTAACATGGCAAAGACAGAGTTCCTCATACTTCCTTCCAAACCTGGCCCTACTACCTTCTTCCACATTACTGTTAGAAGTACAATCATTCATCCTGTAGATGAGCTACATAGGACGAACAATACGTCCATTAAAGCTTCGAATAATGGAACATATTAGAAGCATTAAGAACAAAGATCAGAGGTTCCCAGTGGCAAGACATTTTATGGATTGTTCTAAAGGAAATTTAGATCTTCTCACCTTTAGTGGCTTAGAACACATTCCACTCCTAGTCCGACGTGGAGATCGTCAGAGCATCCTTAATCAAAAGGAAATGTTCTGGATCTTCACATTGGATATCATGACACCCCGAGGTATCAACGTAGACTGGGAGATAAAACATTTTCTTTAAAAAACCTTAAAACTATGTATTCTTGCCATTGGGAACCCTGATATATATATATATATGTTCTTATGTATATTGTTCGCCCATGTGGCTTGTCCATAGACACACTATTCTGAAACAACAATCAATATGTTTGAATAATATGAGTTCATAACATGTATAGGTGACAAATAGAATGGTAAAACCCCCTTTTTTTGTGTACCTCCTAGTTCCAACATATATCTCTCTCCTCAATGTGTTAGGACATTTTGGACCCTGTTTAATGCCTTGTGTATTATGACAATCTGTTCATTCGCATAACACAGGTCACTATATGATCCTACATGTTTGATACATGATAACAATGTACATTTTTTGATAAGTATCTTGGATTACATACGGAATTTGTGTTCCAGGATCCCCCCCCCCTTCTTTCCCCCTTCCCCCCCTTTCCCTCCCCCTTCCGCCCTTCCCCCCTCCCCCCCTCATTCTTTGAGAACACATTATCAATTTAGGTCTTTAGTATTCATATTGGTGTTGTTTATTATGATGTAAATATCATTGTTAATATCAATGGATTTTACATTGATTGCAGAATTGTCTGGCAATCGCTGCTATATTTGCTTCAACTTTGAATATGAATTGTATTGGTGCCATTAATATTATTAACATTTTCTATTTGAATTGACCATGATTTAATTTAACTGTCTATATAAATGCACTAATTGTATTGTTATGAAGTAACTTGAATACTAATATCTATGTATTGGAAATAATCATTAACCCTTGCCATTACTTGTTTTTAATTAATCACTGTAATTATAAGTTTGCCATCTGCAGTTACATAAACACAGATAATTAATGAATTCTTTTGTATATACTATAACATATATGTCACCTTATGTTTGGGACATACAGTATATTAACTAATTAATACTAACTGCTATTACAGTTATATGTGGATTGCAAAATGAATAATCTCCGTTTTTAATCTATTGGTCCCTACTGCGCATGACACTGATGCCTCTGTGTGCCGCGCGAGCGCCCATCAGCCATGAACGCAGATTCCCATCATGCCGTTCGTGGCATACTCGCAGTTCATTGGCTGAGTGACGTCACGTCCGGTTTACTTCCGGTATTTCAGTGTCTAATGCACGGGTAATGTTACTCTTTGAAAAAGCCCAATCGCCTTGTGAAACGCGTTAGAGGTGCAGGGGCATGCTTCCCCTCCTCTTTTTATCCATGTCTCAATAAAGGATTTCGTGTACAGCACAGTCCAGCCTCAGCATTTTTCTTCCTGCACCGTAGTGCCCGCTGATCTACCTCTCCCCATCGGTAGAGGTGCTTTCTTCATTCATCCAGTAGCCCAATCACGTTGCTAAGGGGTTACACTCGACTCCTCTCTTATACCCTCCTCTCACATTCAAAACATTTCTAAAACCTGTCACTTTTTTTCCCTTCCGCAATATCACAAAGATATGCCCATTCCTCTGATGCTCAACTGTTAAAATTATGATTCAGGCCTTCATTCTCTCCCGTCTTGATTACTGTAATCTCCTGCTGTCAGGCCTTCCTGCCTCTCACCTGTGTCCCCTACAATATTTCCTAAAAGCTGCTGCCAGAATCACTCTACTCTTTAAACTCCGATTCTGCATCTCCCCTCCTGAAATCCCTCTCCTGGCTTCTGATCAAATCCTACTGTCTCTGTACGCTCTCCCTACCTACCAATTAGATTATAAGCTCCTCAGAGCAGGGACTCCTCTTCCTTAATGTTACTTTTATGTCTTGATCACTTATTCCATGACCTTTTACCTATACCATTTGCTACCTATATGAATACCACGTGCACCACTCCCGTGAAGCGCTATGCACATTAATGGCGCTATATACATAAAGACATACAATACAATATATAATTAAAACAGTGCGTGTGTGCTTTTACCAGCATTTTTAAACAAAAAATATTCCCAAACATATCCTAATCCTATAGAAATAAATTTGAAATGTGTTTTTACTGGTTACACACAAAGAGAAACACCATACAGGACACAAAACTTCTCTCATACACAACCAACCAACTTAACAAAAATAACAAACAAACAAAAGAAAATACATTTCTCACCTATTACAAAACACTTTCATCCTGCAATTAAATTAACAAAAATGTCCTTCTCTTTCTTTAGTCTTATTAATAACCTGTTTTTAAAACTAATTTTGGTGCTCTGGAGTTTTTGAGTTAACTTTCGTATCTTTTGCACATTCCTCAAGCTGAGAAGAGGGGGAGGCGTGGTCTGTGCTGCTGTTATTCTGATTATCTTTCTTACAGACATTTGAGCAGAAGGAAAAAGAATATCTCCTGGTTTAAAAAAACTCATTCGTCTGGCCAGAACAAACTTTTAAATTTTTTACCAGTTACCGGGCTAATTTATCATATGCCCATTCTTTTTCGCATTATTTAATCTTTCTACGGACACTCAAACTCACCTGTTTTCATTGTTATTCATTTCATATTATAATGGGTGTACAACTTTTAGACATTTGTGGGCAAATAATATTCATGTTTTTGCATGATCTTGGATGGTGATTTGTGTACACGTGATAATTAGCATGATTTATAGTATCTTTCACACAGGAAATGGAATCATTCAGGAAAAATTCATTAGGGTATTCAAATCCATTTTACAACTCTGGCGAGGGTGCAACGATTTAATTGACGGCACCGAGACTTGAGTTTGTATCAGGAAGTGACTTATGACCACTTATTGCTGTGGGGAGATGGATGCTGTGGAAGACCGACGGCCTGCAAACCTTACCTCTCTGGCGTGAGATCTTTATACAGCTTACCATGTTCTGATGTGCCTGTGTATATTGTACACATTGTGAGTACATATATTGTAGTTTTTTTCATCATTTTATAAACGTCCTTATTGGTCAGCACTATTGGATCTCTTCGTTGTTTTTCTCTCTTCCTGAGTTTGACCTAAATTAAAAGTATCCTTCAAAGAACCTGCTGCCTAGTCTCCTGATATCGCTGATTTACAACTTACCTTTTGAAAGTAGGTTCTTCATAGGAGCCAAGATCTGTTCCCCTCCATTCATCATTTGTGTGACAGTATTGCACTAGATATCTTTCTTTTCTTTTGGGGTGTTCCTGACATATGCTCCCTTCATATCCTGGATGTTTCTACTTGCTATAGGGAATCCGTAAATTCCCTTTGGAGGTTGAGATTTTATGTTACTTCACCTTACATTATTTAATAGTTTACACTGAGCACCATTAACACTTATATAATTTTAGCACTTATCCGAATCACTTGGGTTACTAGGGTTTTTTTGTATTTGATTTGATGGCTGCATTTTTCACTTGCTTGTAATTTATTCACAATATGGTCACTTCACCTACTGTAATATACTTGCTAAAAGGTTTTCTAGAAATCTAAAACTCAACCTTATTGAAAAGGAAGTTACACAGGAACTAAAACAAAATGACCTCTTAGAGGAAGAATTCTACAAATTAGAAAAATTGTTAATTAAAGATACCAGAAAGTGGCTACACTGTAGATTTAAGTTTTCTAAACAAATATCTTGAATGTGATAGAATCCCTAGAGGGCTAAGAATTTTAAAGAACACCTCATTCAATCTTGATGATGAGGAGTTCATTAAAAGTTGGAATAAGATTCTGGATAAATGCTCATCTGACTTAATGGCATTAATTATAAACCAACATAAAAAGCAGATGGAAGAAATTGATAATGAAGTTACAATCATTGAAGATAAACTAGCCCATCTAGAGAATACTGCCAAATTTAAAGAAAAAGATTGTGAATTACGAAGAAAAATAGATAAATTAGAAAAATAAGTAAGTTCTAATAAAAGTAGAAAATTCCAAAGAGACGAAACAGACGCCATATATGACTATTCAAAAGACAAAGAAGATGAGCTGTCCTTTATGGAGGGATCAATCATTTACGTAATAAAGAAGAACGATGACGGCTGGTACGAAGGGGTCTCCAATGGAGTAACTGGCCTTTTCCCCGGAAATTACGTCGAAACAATCATGCACTATGCAGATTAAAACTTGCCCTTTTGCTTTTCAAAGAAGAATATTCTGCTCAGTCATACAAAGTCTAGTAATTTTTTTAAATCAAAATTGTTTCAATATAAAAATAATTTTTTATATTTTTTTAAATCAAAATTGTTTCAATATAAAAAGAATAGGTTTGGTCATAGGTCGCTATGACTTTTAACGGACGAATAAAAGGGGAACAAAGAAATTGGAAAACAAAAAATGAAAAGATAAACAAAGATAAATATGAAGACAAGAAAGAGTAGGAGATGATTTAAATAAAGATAGTTTTCATCATCCACATTCAAAACCCTACTATCCACACAAATTACACAGAGGTGAAAACTGTAGCCCATGACAAGATCAAAACTATAGATCTTCTTGGAGGGATAATAGCAAGGATTCTAGATATACTTATCCCTACAGTATGTACAGAAAAGGGATACCACACCAGGCTTTTTTAAAAGACAGCCGAAAGAAAGAGAACAACAAAAAGAGAGAGAACAACAAAAAAAGAGAGAACAACATAGAGAGAGAACAGCGAAGAGAGAGAGAGAACAAAGAAGAGATAGAGAAAGATGTGAGCCTAAGAGGGATTCGAGATCAAGAATATCACCCTCTCCAATTGGTGCTACAGGATGTACTGTAGTGATTTTTTTAGAGAGAGGAGAGTCTTCACGTTTGTGGGAAACAGAATCGGTTTGCTCCCTTGCGAGAGGAGAAAACAAGCTCACAAAGAGATAGAAGCTTAGAGGGAAGTGGGGGTGAGGAAAAGGAAAGAGAATTAAAAAGTGCAAAATAGAAACTACGTGTATTTTTAATTTAAGCTCTGTAAATCTCAGCACCCCGCAGACCAATTTCATTACAAAAGGTTTATCCTTTGCACCAACAGTCGGACCCAACAATTTTGAACTATTTTCACAGTAGATAGAAAAACGACCTATAGCACACAGGAGAGAAAAAAACAAAACATAGTGTAATCTGTAAACACTAATTGCATATTCCTGCTATAAAGAAATGCACTAACAGGATATCAAATCAATTCGTGCAAAAACAAGGATATATCCATGATAGTGGAGCCCCACTTCAGCTCTCTCCTGCATGAAACACTCACACTGTTTCCTGAACGGACGCCCTGTGTCCTTTCCTCATGGTGTCACAGTCCTCAGATAGTCCGTGTGATGTTTGGGAGATCCACAGTTGTTAGGAGAGGCGACCCGCGTCTCTCTCTGCCGGTGTCTCCTCACACACTGACTCTTCCGATCACGTGATGCTTCTCCTCGCGTCTCGTGAGATTTCCTCAAAGGATAGCAGGGGAGTTTTCCAGAAGTGGCCACTCAGTCTCTCACCAACGTGAGGAAAGGATGCAGGGCGTCCGTTCAGGAAATGGTGTGAGTGTTTCATGCAGGAGAGAGCTAGAGTGGGGCTCCACTATCACGGATATATCCTTGCTGTTTTAGCTTAATAAATTGTTTGTACTTGAGAGCGCTGTCTCACTTTCTTTCTTTTCCTTATCCTTTATCATATCCAATTGAGAGCATACTACAGCTCAACAGTCTACAAGAAATTGGAATTGTGGATTATCTGAAGAGTATACTCAGCTGATACCATCTGCTTTTTGCACGAATTGATTTGATATCCTGTAAGTGCATTTCTTTATAGCAGGAATATGCAATTAGTGTTTACAGATTACACTATGTTTTGTTTTATTCTCTCCTGTGCACTATAGGTCGTTTTTCTATCTACTGTGACTTTATCTCTCTGGGTGAGAGTTTGGGCCAGCTGCAGGGTGTCACGCTGTGCAGCCCGCAGACCAGGCCAGTCCCCTGTACTGAGGTGGGATGTTGTATATACACACCGACAGCAGAGGGAGCGGGTCCGGGATGTGATTGTAGCGTGGCCAGGCCTGGATTAAGATTTAGAATAGTCATTGTACTTGCCTAGTTCAGGAGTATAGAGAGTTCCGTAGTCAAATCCGTTTCCGTGTCCAAGGGTCTGAGAGGTAAGAATCGTGATGGGTAAGCCGAAGTCGGGAGCCAGCGAGGTAAGTCAGACAAGCCGGTTCAAATCTGTAGGGGTAAAGACAAACAGGAGCACTACACAGTTTCCCGGCTACACAGGAAGCAAGGAGATATGCAGAGCAAGGAGGAAGTGACAGAGCAGGGTATTTAAAGCGGTATCCACCAATCTGGATGGGGGCGTGACGAGGAGCAGTTCCTGAGAGGCTGGGAGTAACATGGCTCAGCTGAGAGTGCAGGAGAGTGGCAAGAACTTCCAGGCTGAGCGGGGGGCGGAGACAGGCATGGCGTGCGTGTTACAAGTGCCAGGGATAGATGCGCGCTCTGTAGCGCCGGTGCGAGAATCCAAGATGGCAGCCACGGCGTGAGTAGCAGGAAGTGTCGCGCGCCGACAGGGGTAGCGATGAGGGACAGAGGCAGCAGTAGCTGCAGTACTGGTAGTGGGTAAGGAGGGGTCACGTCGCAGTGACGTGGTCCCCGATTCCTTACAGTACCCTCCCACCCCCTTCAGGATCAACCTCCGGACGATCCATCCAAGGCTTCTGTGAGAATTTCTTATGGAAGCGATCCAAGAGAACTGGAGCATGGATGCCCTCCTTAGGTACCCAAGAGCGTTCCTCTGGGCCATAACACTTCCAGTGAACAAGGAATTGTATCTTTCCTCTGGATACGCGAGAATCCTTGATTGTCTGGATTTCGAATTCAGGGTGTCCTTGGACCGTGACTGGTTTGGGTTTATGGGTTTTAGCAGGGAACTGTTTGCTCTGGACGAATGGCTTGAGCAAGGAAACGTGGAATACGTTTGGAATCCTCATGGAAGACGGAAGTTGCAGACGAAATGCCACAGGATTGATTTGTTCCTGGATCAGAAAAAGCCCTAAGAATCGGGGTGCCAATTTCGGGGTCGGAGACTTCAACTTGATGTTTTTGGACGAAAACCAAACTTGGTCCCCTGGTTTGTAATTAGGGGCCTGTTGACGACGATTGTCTGCCTGAGACTTGAATTTCTGAGCGGCGCTAAGAAGCGCGGACTGGATCTTGATCCATGACTCCTGAAGAGTAGTTACCCGTTCATCAGCCGCCGGCACTCCTATCGGAATGTTTGAGATTGGCAGTCGACTTGGGTGGAAACCATAATTCACGAAGAACGGGGTTTCGTGCGTTGATTCATTACGAAGTGAATTGGTTGCAAATTCTGCCCAAGGTAGCAGGTCAACCCAATTATCCTGGGAATCAGAAATAAAACACCGTAGGTATTATACCAGCGTTTGATTTAGTCTCTCAGTTTGCCTATTAGACTGGGGGTGATAGAACACAGATTAGATGATAGAGATCAAGTCTTTAGAGGCTACAGGGAAATATCCCATATTCATAGACCAAATGAGAGACCCAAAGAGCAAAATAGGGGTTCCACTCATTTTTTAGAGTATCGCCGGGATCACGAACCACTGAGAGAACAGTGGAGAGAAAAAGGAAATTCATTAATAAAACAAGGGACACTAGAGAGAAAACGGTCCAGAACAGACGATATAGAGGAAAGAGGGGAGGGACACGAAAGAGAAAGAAAAAGGCAAGATCCAGGAAAACATTGGTAGATAAAAAAACTAACATTTTTAATCTTAGTTCATATAAGCTAACACAGGCTGAAACCAAAGTTTTAGAGACAGGCTTGAATTTTGCCCCAGTCCGTGGCCCAAACCCTTTTGAACTTTATGTTGATGTCCACAAATTTGTCAGGAGGTTGACATTAAAAAAGTATTTCCTGAGAGACCCCGTCAGTAGAATTTATAATACAATTCCCAAAGGGAAAAGTGGACAATCCTCTAACGCCATTTAAAAACAGAACAACTTTTTACCCTAGAGCCATAAAAGGGAACTACATTGATACTTTCACAGATATGGTTATCAATGACCTTGAAATGGCAGGAAATTATTTTAAAGCCAAAAAGCAAAATTTGACAAAAGAGGAGAAGGAAGCCGTAAAGTCGTTGACTGATAATAAAGACATTGTGATTAAATCAGCGGACAAGGGGGGGGGGGTCTGATTGTGATGGATACAAGTTATTTACAGAGAGGAATCTAATAGAATTCTAGGTGACCCATTAACCTAGGAAAAACTTGTAGGTAATCCAACAGAGGTGTTTAGAAGGGAGTTAACCACTATCATGGAAAAGGGATTTGAGGATGAAATCATCACTAAAAGAGAACTTGATTTTTTGATAGTTAAAAATCCTAGAATACCGGTATTCTATTTTATTCCCAAACTCCATAAGAACCCAACCTGACCCCCCGGCCGTCCTATCATATCGGGCAAAGGTTCACTCACGTCAAATCTGAGTAAATGTTTAGATCATCTACTACAAAAATATGTCCAGGAGACACCTTCTTACCTAAGCGACACTTCACATGTTCTAAAATTAATTCAAGACATTGAATGGGACGAGCAATGTATTTGGGTTACATGTGACGTGGTGTCCCTCTACACCTCTATTCAACACATTGATGGTTTGAAAGCTGTACAATTAACGCTTGAGGGAGATATAAATGTGGGGGATGATTTGAAATCTTTTATTTTGGGGGGGATTCACCATATCCTCACCCACAATTATTTTAATTATGATGGGGAATACTTTCTCCAGACATCGGCACTGCGATGGGCACCAGGTTTGCACCAAGCTACGCTAACCTATTCATGGCCATGTGGGAGCGTGGCTATATATGGAATGATAACCCATATGGTGCAAACCTGGTGCTCTGGAAGAGATTTATCAATGATGTGCTGTGTGTCTGGAGAGGTAAGGTGGAAGAACTGGAGTTATTTAAACTCTATTTGAATGAAAACCCCTTTAACATAAAAAATTACGTTTAGTAGCAGTCGTCAAAGTATTAACTTCTTGGACCTGACCCTGTATGTGGAGAACAATCTGATACATACTAAAACATACCACAAGGAGGTGGATGCGAATACGTACTTGCTGGCTTCGAGCCACCACCATCCTAAGTGGATACAGAATATCCCTCAGGGGCAGGCCCTAAGAATAAAAAGGAATTGCTCCCAGGATAAGGTTTGTCTGGAACAGTTAAACTCTCTTAGAGATAAATTCATCGAGAGAGACTATAACAGGGAAAGGGTTAACAAAGCCCTGTGTACTGTTAAAAATGTAGATAGATTAACTCTTATAAATTCTAAAAGAGTACACCCACTGCACAAGGAGAATTCATCCCATTTATTACTAAGTTCAACAGCATGGCCCCAGAAATTAAGAAAATTATGAGTAAACATTGGGGGATTCTCCTGAGAGATCCGATACTAAGTACCTTTTTGCCTAAATATCCTCAAATTGTATATAAACGCGCCCAAAACCTGAAAAATAAAATATCGCCTTGCTGTCCTCTAAGTGGGCCCAAATATAAAAGTACAACATGGCTATCTAATTTAAAAGGTTTTTATACATGTGGGAAATGTATTGGATGTTCTTTTAGTGTTAAAGGTAACAAATTTCAGTCAAATATAACTTGGAAAAGCTACGAGATAGACACATTTATTAATTGTAAAAGTAAGTATTGTGTGTATCTATTAGAGTGCCCCTGCGGCTTGCAGTACGTGGGGAGGACGGGGAGAATGCTACAACGTAGATTGGCAGAACATGTTTACAATATACGTAAGGGGTTAGAAACACATAGTGTTTCTAATCATTTCAAAAACAAACACAACCAAAATTCAGAGGGACTGATCTGTAGGGGTATAGAGTGCCCAAAAGCTAATTGGAAAGGAGGTGGCAGGTTGAATTACCTATCCAAAAGGGAGACCTTTTGGATCTATACCCTTAAGACCTTGTCACCCCATGGCTTAAATATAGATTTCGATCTGGCCTCTTTTCTAGCAGATTAAAGGACCCCCTTCCCCGTCATATAGATTTATTTAGTATGCTTTTTTTAGTTGGTAATCTATGGTTCATCAATTGTACATGCATTGGCTAGTTATTAATCATTCCATTTGGAATTCTATTTTGTTCAAGTAATATGTGCTGGGTTTGCTGCCACTTAATCCCAGGGTTAAATCTCTAGTGTTATCAACCAGGATGTTATGATTATGTACATTTTATTGATTAATTGTGGATTTATGTATTGATATATGTATTTAACCCTTCGGGGTATTGTTACAAAGATGTGCTGAAGATATTGCCTTCCAATCTTAGTGCATAATTCCCTACTAGTAGTAATCAGGCTGGTAGTGGGCAGTTAATTGTATTAGCTAATTGTGTGTTCAATTAACTGTATAGTACCCTCCAGGGTATTTATAGGTCAGTAGGTAGCAACTCCCCCTCACCACTGATGAAGTGACCGCATTGAGTCACGAAACGCGTTTGGAGAGGGAGGAGTTGGAGCGAGCACGTCCGTCAGTAGCTAGAGATCAGCTGGGAACGCTTTGGCGGCAGCGTGATTTCATCAAGTTGCGCTGAGAGAGGTGTCTGCCTCGTGGAGCAGGGAGCAGAGACAGCACGCAAGTACTGGTTGCAACACTGCAAGCTACACTAGCACATGAGAACCGGGAAGGGGAGCGTTATCAGGCAGCTGCGCAGAGTCTGACGCTAACACCGGGGTTTGTGAGTAGTGAGAGTATAGTTGCCACAGAGATCATTGCCCCAGACTGTATCAAGCTGCGGACGGCACATTGTCAGCTGTCTTTTCACAGCCTGCCTTATGTGAGTAAGCATTTGGCTGTTTTTATTATATTTTATTGTTATTAAATTTTATCAAATCTGCACCATCATTTCCCTTGTTATTTCCTTTCTGGGAACACACGGGGAATATCCCTAAGGGGAGCTGCTGTGAGTGAACAGAAGAGTGGACTGACATTTAAAGGAAAACACGTGGGAATCGTGATATCTGAAAAAAAGAAGTTGGTTAAAGCACAGATTCTCTCAAAGGAACACTGACACAATATGTTTGTAAGTTTATTATTTTGATCTTTTTTTGGAGGCGTTCAGTGGTTCGTGTGGCTGCGCAATGGTCTTTTCTCTTTTGTTTATTGCATTATAGGAGGAACTCGGAAGCAATCGTCTGCAACTGAACCATCACTTCTTCCACAATAAGAACTATATAAAGAACTTCCCCCAACCATATGGACTGACCTTTGGACTGGGGTATTGTTGTCATTTGGGGCGCTGGGTTACTGCATTTTGTGTAGAGACTGGGGGTGATAGCCTGACGAGAAGGATAGCGCCATGCCAAGCCTCTTGGAGAAAGCACGCCAAAATTTCGATATAAATTGCGTGCCTCTGTCCGAGACTATGGATGTAGGTATCACATGGATGCGAAACACCTCCTTGGTGAAGATATCAGCTAGGGTGGGCGAAGAGGGAAGTCCTTTGAGTGGAACAAAGTGGGCCTGTTTTGAAAAACGGTCAACGATGACCACAATGGTATTCATCCCTCTGGAATGTGGTAGATCCACAATGAAATCCATTGAAATATGTGACCATGGACGTTCAGGTACTGGCAAGGGCATGAGCAAGCCTGAGGGTCTTTGATGAAGTCTTGTTTTGTGCACATACTGGACAAGCACTAGTAAATTCATGAACCATCTTTGCCATATTAGGCCACCAAAAAGTACGCTTGATAAGATACAAAGTTCTTTTGAAGCCGGGATGGCCGGCTGAACGGACAGAGTGGCCCTATTCTAGTATCTTTTGATTAAACCTGGGTGCGGCATAAAGAGTTCCTTCCGGTACCTCTAGACCATTCGGCCTTTGTATTTGCGCTTCAACGATTTTTTCGAGAATGTCAAATGAGTTGGCGGAAATGATAAACTTAGAGGGTACGATAGTTTCAGGGGTTTCTTCGGATCTTTCCTCAGGAGAAAATTGTCGGGACAAGGCATCAGCTTTTGTGTTCTTAGAACCGGGAATATAACATAATATCTGACGGCATGATGTCACTCCGCAGCACCAGTGGATACACTCACTAGCTACACTGTAGCGGAGCCTCTCCCCCAAACAGGCAGGAAGGGAAGCTATAATATACCGACACACAGCTAAGTAGAATGTTTCTAAGTTTCCCCTCTTGCTACACTATGTTACCACATTGTCTATGTGGATCATTAGGGGTACTTTGGTCTATCGTAACATTTGTTACCAGCAACTGCAATGACTACTGTTGCTTATGTTCCAGTACTGTGCTTGTGATTCTTTACAGCTAACACCCAAGCTATCATACAGCAGCGGCAGCTTTTATTCAAAGTAATCACCGGCTTGTACCTGGCATGTTCCTGGAATGCCACACTGTTCACCCGGAGCATGCCGCGCTCCCAGCCAGGGTCATGCCCGGATGACGCGCGGTTGATGTGTTAATTGATAATGGTTCAGGATTTACTAGGCTGCAATGCTTCGCGTGTCCGCCAGATGGCATAAATTCATGAATTGTAATGCAATATATATATATATATTATATATATATATATATATATGTAGAGGTATCAGTACCGTGTTAGCCGAGCTTCAATAATCAAAAAATAAATAGATGATACCGTTCTGTGGCTAACGAAATGCTTTTATTTGTGCGAGCTTTCGAGATACACTGATCTCTTCTTCCGGCGATGTTACAATGAATGAAGCAAAAGGTAAACTTAAAAACAGTGTCTCTTGGAATGTTATCTGTGCTGTTCCTTCCCCCGGTGTGGATGTGTTTTATGGCTGGAGGTGTCAAAGGGTAACTGAAAGCAAGTGAAGAAAGAGTGTGTATGTGTATCAGTGTGAATAAAAATGAATGGAGAGCCCACATTATATATAGTGTATATATGCAAATACAACTGTATGCTCATCTGCATGTCTTAGGCAGGTCTGCAACCCCGCCTTTCCCCATTATCACCCAGCATACAGCACTTCCACTGCAGCAAGGGATTCTGGGAAATGACATGCAAATGAGCACACAGTGTCACTTTTTGCCTCAAAAACCATTTTTAACATGGTTCCCTATAGGCTTAAGCTTGCTGCATGGTCACAGCTTTGAGCACAGCCAGGGTTAAGGTGCAGTGGAAGTGCTGTATGCTGGGTGATAATGGGGAAAGGCGGGGTTGCAGACCTGCCTAAGACATGCAGATGAGCATACAGTTGTATTTGCATATTTGCTTTCCTGTGGAGGGTTTTTGTCACTTTTTTTACTCACCATAACTTAACTCAGTATTATGGTATATATATATATATATATATATATATATATATATATATATATATATATATATATACTGTATAACAACAACCTCTATAACCCCTAACATACAGTACTGTACACGTACAGTACTGTATATGCACATCAATGATACTATAGGCTGGCGGGGGCGAGATGTGTTTGCAGCAGAGAGAGATCCGCTGCTCTCTCTGCGCAAACATCGGCACATTAAAAATTATTTAAAATATATTTTTATTCATAGTGTACATGTGCAGGGGGTCTCCGGAGCTGAACCGCGTTTGTTTCAGGTCCGGGGACCCCCTGCTCCCCGAGATACAGACCCCTTTATGAGGTGCCGGTATCCCTCTGCATTTAAAGGTCCCGATCACGTGACCGCGGCATGTAAACAAAGCAGAGGGATACCGGCTCCCCCAAAAGGGGTCTGTATCTCGGGAAGCAGGGGGTCCCCGGACCTAAAACCACAGCGGTTCAGCTCCGGAGACCCCCTGCACATAAATACAGGGATTAAAGTAACACCCACAGCATGTACAGTGGCGACCAACTTTATTCGAACTTGGCTAGTTCCGCGAATTTCGGAATATCCCGGTGATGTTCGGTTTAGTGTCGTTTTCGCCCGGGGTGTATTGCGTTATATCGCGCCCGTGATTTAAGCATTTTATTCCCGCTGGCTGCAATACTGCAATGCAGTGTAAAAATGCATGGGGGCGTTTGCGAGCTGTTGTCTTTGAAGCCGAGAAATTCAAGAATTGTAATGCAGTATATACTGTATATATACAGTATATACTGTATAACAACAACCCCTAACATACACATACACTACCGACACGTTTAATCTGGTATGGAAGTTTCTTCTGGTATGTCATTAGGGGGTGGCCCTGGATCCTCTTACCACGCCCCTCTGTACTAAACATTTTTTTACTATTTGGTATTTAATAAATAGTTTTTATTTGTTCCTCATTATTCACACTTCATCGTTTTGAGTGCATTCATTAGGGAATCTTTTTGTTTGTTTTGTTAACCCGGAATATAAGACAGAGTATAATTAAATCTTGAGAAAAATAGTGCCCAACGGGCTTGACGAGACCCCAGACGACGTGCATTTTCGATATAAAGAATATTTTTATGATCGGTCAATATAGAAATAGGTTTGCGGGAGCCTTCCAGGAGATGTCGCCATTCCTGTAAGGCCATCTTGATAGCCAAGAGCTCTCTATTGTCAACATCATAGTTCTTTTCAGCGGGCGAAATCTTCTTTGAAAAAAAAACCGCATGGATAAAGTTTATCTTGAGGGAAGAATCTCTGGGACAGGATGGCGCCTGCACCACAATCAGACGCATCAACTTCTAAATTAAAAGGAAGACTAACATCGGGATGTCGCAGAATGGGTGCCGAGACGAAAGCTTGTTTTAGGGTTTCGAAGGATGACACGGCCTGCGGAGGCCATACAGACGGGTCAGCTTCCTTCTTGGTAAGGGCAGTAATGGGAGCCACAGTAGTAGAAAAATTTCGGATGAATTTCCTATAGTAATTGGAGAAGCCCAAAAAACACTGGATGGCTTTGAGAGAGTTGGGCTGAGGCCAATCCAAAACAGCCTTAAGTTTTTCAGGGTCCATTGAAAATCCTTTATCTGAAATTATATATCTTAAGAAGGCAGTAGAGGTTTGATGAAAAAGACATTTCTCGAGCTTAGCGTAGAGATTATTGACACGAAGGCGAGCGAGAACGAGCCTGGTATGCTGGACATGATCTTGAAGATTTTTAGAAAAAATTAGGATATCGTCCAGATAGACGATTACAGAAGAGTTAAGAACATCACGGAAGACATCATTCATAAAATGATGAGAGATAAGTCAGACAAGCCGGTTCAAAGCTGTAGGGGTAAAGACAAACAGGAGCACGACACAGTTTCCAGGCTACACAGGAAGCAAGGAGATATGCAGAGCAAGGAGGAAGTGACAGAGCAGGGTATTTAAAGCGGTATCCACCAATCCGGACGGGAGCGTGACGAGGAGCAGCTTCTGAGAGGCTGGGAGTAACAGGGCTCAGCTGAGAGTGCAGGAGGCGTGGCAAGAACTGCCGGGCTGAGCAGGGGGCGGAGGCAGGCATGGCGGCGTGTTACAAGTGCCAGGGATAGATGCACGCTCCGTAACGCCGGCGCGAGAATCCAAGATGGCGGCCGCAGCGTGAGTAGCAGGAAGTGCCGCGCACCGGCAGGGGTAGCGATGAGGGGCAGAGGCAGCAGCAGCTGCAGTACTGGTAGTGGTTAAGGAGGGGTCACGTCGCAGGGACGTGGTCCCCGATTCCTTACACAAGGAGAGTATTAGACATTATCTGTTCAGACGGTAATATACAGTATGTGCATCCTTCTAATTGATTAGTTTATATTGTATAGCGCATTTCTGTTTTTTCTGAACTAATTTTAGATGCTAACAAATTTTTACGTAAACTAACAGTTAAAAGATTTTTTCTTAGCAAAAATGTAGGAGGGAAACGCGTAGAGCGTTCGATGTAGTGACGTCATTGGGAGGTTGCCCTGCAGTGCAGACGAATCAGCGTCTGTGTATATTTTAAATGTTAGTCTGCATTATCAGTGGCATTATCAGTGGCAGGCAGTGTTATTTACAATGCAATCATTAGTGCTGACTCCTATGCGCAATTTGATTGGTGATTTGGTTGCCAAGGCAACCAGAGACGCTATAAATCTTCAGACTTCCCTCCACTGCCACTCACTCACTCCTGACGAACCTCCGTGTAGGAGGGAAACGCGTAGAGCGTTCGACGTAGTGACGTAATTTGGAGGTTGCCTTGCAGTGTCTCAAATCCGTAAAATGTATCTCTGCTGATCCTGCTTAATAACAGTAACTGGCAGGGTGCCAAACACTGCCGTTGGCACTCACATTACACTGGCGACACACTTTATTCGAGCTCGGCTAGTCCCACGAATTCGGGTATACCCGGGTGTATTGAGGTTTGTGACTGTTTTCTGCCCGAGTGCATTGAGGTATTTTCCAAGCAGGGATTGAAGCATTTTATTCCCGCTAGCTGCAATACTGCACAGTATATATATATATACTGCATTACAATTCATGAATTTATGCCATCTGGTAGACACGCGAAGCATTGCAGCCTATTAAATCCTAATCATTATCATTTAACAGATCAGCCGCCCGTCAGCCAGGCATGAACCCAGGCTGGGAAGGCAAACGCAACGGGGCTTGTCAGAGGTGAGGAGCGGCGCATTCCAGGTATCTGCCAGGTACATACTGGGTATTTGCTCGAATAAAGTGTGTCGGTGCAGTTATGTATACAGACTGTGGAATGTGCTTGTCAGCTGCTGAGGGCTGTTCTGTTTATATCTCCATCGGGCACCTCCGTGTGCAGTTGTAACTCAGACCAATATTAACCTATTGTTGTGATTACTGCTGCTTCAGACACATACCATCACAGAGGACCTATTTGCAGTGAATCTGTTGTTTTGTCTTATGCTTCAGCATTAACATATCACTCTTTGCAACTAAAGTGATTTGTTTATTCCAGGTCTGAGTTAGATACATGGTTGTACTTGCCTCACAGCAGCATTCTTTATGTGCTTTATTTGTTCAGTCACAGGGTAAATATACCTTTATTGCATATTGTTATTATATCACATTTTGCATATTTGCAGTCACACACAGAATTAATCCACATACCACCAACCTATGATTGTGTTCAGTCCTTCAAATTAATTGAAGTGAGTGAGTCTCCACACTATATTAATTTATGCAGATAATTGTATACTATATATTGTGATTTTCACAGGCACTGATTTATCATCCTCAGTATCTACTAGCATAGATAATAGTGGTGGACTTTACATCAAGCGATCATAGGTTGGTTTGATCGGTATGCTGTGTTAGTGACTGCACTCTATCGTATTGCACATTTAAAGTATCACATTCCTATACAGCATAGAGATGCCTTACCTTTCTTGAGTTTGGGGTTTCTTGGTTGTCCCTAGCATATACTTATTCATTTAATTAAAGATAACGCATATTGGGTATTACACTTCAACCTTACCCCATCACTGCTACTACCTCCCATTTTATATGAATATTGTATTCTTTATTTTCAATAAATGTAGACTTTATTTTATATTAGTTTAGCCCTCTTATCCCCACCCTAAGTGAGATTGGGGTGGGTAGGTGTATGTAACTACTTATCAGTGTGGTGCTGTACCTGTTTGGCAACCAGGAGGGCTGAGCTTCCGCCACGGGGAACCTGGGGTGAATTACTCTTAATACTACTATATGGTGCAGCGCCTCCACCTGCAATTGCTCCCAGCAGAGCGGGAGTTGTTCCTCGCAGGACACATACAAATGAACACATACACTGGATGTCTAATAGCAACGGGCTTTACTGAACATAACATATATCTTACACACTTATACTCTAATGCGAATATAACCTTAGTGGCTCAGCCACTCTCCTCAGGAGTAACGTCTCCGTCCCCTCACCGCGTGCCCCACACACCGTGTCCATGTATAGTACTATATTGGTATAGGCTCAGTCCTTTGGTCACTTAGCTAGTGTCCCCAAAGAGTTATGCCTAAGGCGGGATCAGCGCCTGTTGACCGGTGTTGGTGCACTTGATGTAATAATACCTTCCGGTCACGGCGGTGACTGGCAACAACTTCGCAAATTGTCAGACGAATCAGCGGCCTGCCTCCTGGGTCTCAATGTCCAGCCGTCTGGTCCCAAACGACTTGCCACAACCGCAACTCTGTGCTTTGTCCCTAACTGGTACTCAGTAAGGGTGATGCTCGCTACCACTATAGGGCGTCCCTGCAGCACAGCAACCTACGGTGACTTCAGGGAACATGCCTAGGGCCTACGGGGTAGCCTGGCCTATGCAGGTGGGTCACTGACCCCCTGCACCCACACTACCTCTCCCTTCATCTCCCGGATCCACTCTGACTAACTCAACCTAAACCTGCAGCAACCGCACTGCACTCACACAGTACCTGCAGCAACCGCACTGCACCCAACCGGTACCTGCAGCAACCGCACTGCACTCAACCTGGTACCTGCAGCTACACTGCACATAACCTGGTACCTGCAGCTACTGCTGCGGCCGAGTTTATTCGAGCATTTGCCCATTCTCGGCCGCAGCAGTAACCTGGCGCGCGCCAGAGGGTGCCGGGCGCGCGCCAGAGGGTGCCGGGCGCACGCCGAAGACACGGAGGAGCGCCCTCCGATCGGGGCTTTCTCCCTCCCGCTGCCGGGTCCGCCGGGTCCCCCGGAACCCCCTGCCGCCGTCCCCCACATCACGGGACACCAGGGCTCCCTCAGGGAGCCCTGGACGCGCGTGCAGGGGGCGCAGGCACCCGATGACGCGTGACCGCGCGTCGATGACGTGCGGCACGCCGAGGGAGTGCGGCTAGCATGCCGGGGCATCCCCAGGCTTGCGGAGCTAGCCGCACTCAAATAAAATGTGCCGCCTCTGTACACTGCACACAACCTGGTACCTGCAGCAACCGCACTGCACACACACACTGTGCCTACTTGTCAGCGCTCACAGCACTGCCAGCCGTGACACTGACAAGACTGCACACTCACACCTAAGGGCAGGGTCCCTAACCTAGGGGCCGTCCCTCAGTACCTACCCACTACCCTGGTGGGGGGCCTGCCTGGGATCTGGGGAACTACCTTACCTGGTGTAGGAGCCACTTGCTCCCTACACCCTTCCTCCCCCTTCCTGCTTCCAGCTCCAACTGACAATGTGGTCCCCGCAACATTGTATCCTTCCTCCACAGAAGAAGCTGCAAAACCCTATTTGCTGGCTGGCTGCATGGGATGTGGATGAAAGGGCAATCTCCAGAGGCTGCTGGGAATTGTAGTCCACTCAGGACCTCTGTAGCATTGGGACCGCGTGCGCTATCTTTACTGCGCACGCGCAATCCTGTAATGCTTGCTGAGACAATTTATGGGGTGCCCCTAACTGATAATGTGGGGGTACCTCACTTTGACTTTCGTGAGCCTCCGTGTGGGTAATCTCATGGAGATCATGGTCTGGGGTAACAGTCACTGGTTCCATACTGCTTCCTCCCCCTGGTGGAAGGAATAGCACAGTGTCTCTTAGCCAGACCTTTACCCGGCCATCTGCGGCATGGATGCAGTAGGCCAGGAGATCTTGACCTTTGCGGCGGTCCACCACATGGTGAATGAAGCACTCCTTTTTGTGCTTAAAGGAGGCAATTTTCACTGAATCACTCACAACACAGTCCTTGTCCCTAAGAACTTGGGAGGCTTCCACTGGGAAGCGAGCAAGTAGCAATGTATCTGTACTCAAAGTCTCTGTTTCATCCTGCAGGGGGTAAAGGGTTGATACCTTACCACTGCGGTGATTCACGGTGGCCAACAGGTCCTCGGGGACGCAGTCAGTTCCCACCTTTACTGTCTTGTGACCTGTCCCCAACACTTCTGGGGAAGTCCACTCACTTTCTGGACACTCGGGAGCGTTGGATCCCAGTTCTGGGACCAATTGGGTTGGAGCGCACGGGCTCACACTCAGTTCAATCACAGTAATACTTATAGCAGCACTGGACATCATGATGGGGCTGTCTTTCCTCTTCACCTGGACGATAGGTGGTGGGTACTGGTCCACTCGCACCACTGGACAGCGTTCTTCTAAGGGGGACACCTCCGTCAGGACGTGATGCCGAGTGGAACCAATCGCCCTGGTGGCCAGACTTAAGGATCTACCGTGCTCCGCGGTCACCTGAAGCTCACACCCGACACCCCTGGGGCAGTCAACTCACCCTTGTCGTCGTTAGGTACTGATCCCAAGACTAGGACCGACGGTACCATCACCTTAGGCCGGACTGGCCGTAGTAGGGCACACGGGCCCACAGCAGGTGAGGCAAACGGCTCTTTGTCCTCAGCTTCACTTGTCATCTGTGGTTCCATCTGTGGCTCCGGCATTAGAACCAAATCTAGAACCGCGGTTAGGTCGCACGGGCCCTCCGTAGTTGAGATAGGTTGGTTAGCCACATCTTCCTCTGCGGATTCCGTAGCACACAGCAGCACTGGTTTTAGGAACTGTGCCTCGCAGCAGGCACACTTGGGTCCCCAGCTCAATTCGCCATCTGGAAAATCACACTTGGGGCATAGGCACCTGACGTACCTTTTTCCTTCCACTTTCACTACCTGAAGCCCTCGTGGTCGCTGATAGGGATCAAAGTTCATACCACCGGAGAGATTAAGGTCTTTCTGTAAGCACGGGCACAAAAGAAAGGTTACATACAGTCCCTCTGCTGGCCAAACACCATACTACTGCGGATGTGGTTCGTTGCATCCTGTACTGTCCTTAGTGGCGACAGCAGTTACTGATTGAGCATCCTTGTGCTGGCTCCCCCTGGTGGACTCCAGAGGCGGAGCACCTTCTTTCAAGGAGTGGTTCTGACTCTGTGCTGAGCCACTCTCAGTGCAGAGGCGGGGCTCTGGTTTTCGCGCCCAACCCGGACAATACTCTGCAACAATTTCTTGTACAGTCCTGGTGCTCGCCTGACTTGGAGGGAGCCGCCATCTTAGGTGTGACTCACTGCTTGAGGGAGCCTCCATTTTAATCACAGTCTCATCAATTACTCTATGACTCTCTGCACAGATAGGGAGGCAGCCTTCTGGTTTTCCTGGCATTTCAGGGTAGATAACAGGACACTATACTTTAGTGAGGGTTCCATGGAGCAATATTTTGGATGGGCCTCCTTCTCTTATTAAATCTTTTTCGGCCCTCACCAACACTGAGCACCACACTCCGTCTGCATCTACGCAGCGGCCCAAGACTTTTGCACCCCATAAACCTGGGTACTGACCCAATATTAAGCAAATATCACAGGAGGGAGTGTCAGCAGGAACTCGTCCTACAGCAAGGGTTTGTGAGGGCGGGACTTGTCCCTTTAATGCCCATTCGTACACTTCTTGGCAGGATGGCAATGATAATGAGAACAACATAATTTATACTGAATTCGGGCACCCCTGGTCTGGATCTCAGCAGCGCCTCCAAATGTAGCCCTCTTATCCCCACCCTAAGTGAGATTGGGGTGGGTAGGTGTATCTGACTACTTAGCAGTGCGGTGCTGTACCTGTTTGGCAACCAGGAGGGCTGAGCTTCCGCCACGGGGAACCTGGGGTGAATTACTCTTAATACTACTATATGGTGCAGCGCCTCCACCTGCGATGGCTCCCAGCAGAGCAGGAGTTGTTCCTCGCAGGACACATACAAATGAACACATACACTGGATGTGAAATAGCAACGGGCTTTACTGAACATAACATATATCTTACACACTTATACTCTAACGCGAATATAACCTTAGTGGCTCGGCTACTCTCCTCAGGAATAACGTCTCCGTCCCCTCACCGCGTGCCCCACACACCGTGTCCATGTATAGTACTATATTGGTATAGGCTCAGTCCTTTGGCCACGTAGCTAGTGTCCCCAAAGAGTTATGCCTAAGGCGGGATCAGCGCCTGTTGACCGGTGTTGGTGCACTTGATGTAATAATACCTTCCGGTCACGGCGGTGACCGGCAACAACTTCGCAAATTGTCAGACGAATCAGCGGCCTGCCTCCTGGGTCTAAATGTCCAGCCGTCTGGTCCCAAATGACTCGCCACAACCGCAACTCTGTGCTTTGTCCCTAACTGGTACTCAGTAAGGGTGATGCTCGCTACCACTATAGGGCGTCCCTGCAGCACAGCAACCTACGGTGACTTCAGGGAACACTCCTAGGGGCCTACGGGGTAGCCTGGTCTATGCAGGTGGGTCACTCACCCCCTGCACCCACACTACCTCTCCCTTCATCTCCCGGATCCCCTCTGACTAACTCAAGCTAAACCTGCAGCAACCGCACTGCACTCACACAGTACCTGCAGCAACCGCACTGCACCCAACCGGTACCTGCAGCAACCGCACTGCACTCAACCTGGTACCTTCAGCTACACTGCACACAACCTGGTACCTGCAGCTACACTGCACACAACCTGGTACCTGCAGCAACCGCACTGCACACACACACTGTGCCTACTTGTCATCGCTCACAGCACTGCCAGCCGTGACACTGACAAGACTGCACACTCACACCTAAGGGCAGGGTCCCTAACCTAGGGGCCATCCCTCAGTACCTACCCACTACCCTGGTGGGGGGGCCTGCCTGGGATCTGGGGAACTACCTTACCTGGTGTAGGAGCCACTTGCTCCCTACACCCTTCCTCCCCCTTCCTGTTTCCAGCTCCAACTGACAACGTGGTCCCCGCAACATTGTATCCTTCCTCCACAGGAGAAGCTGCAAAACCCAATTTGCTGGCTGGCTTCTCGTGATGTGGGTGAAAGGGCAATCCCCAGAGGCTGCTGGGAATTGTAGTCCACTCAGGACCTCTGTAGCATTGGGACCGCGTGTGCTATCTTTACTGCGCACGCGCGATCCTGTAATGGCTACCGCGGTGGTAAGGGGGCTAGGGGGAAGCCTGCTTCATTAGATTTAATAAAAGTTATATTTTAACTGTCCCAGGAGTGCTACATCAAATGAGCGTCTAGCTAGAGGTCACAGGTGTTAAATACACCTCTCCCTCTAATTTTTGATAAATCTATCATATTCAGCTCATGGTATGCACCCGATGCCAATCTAAGCATTTGTGGACGAATCCATATTTCAACCATATATTTCCATACAATTTGAAAGCAGCATATATTACTTGTATTTGTGTTTTTTGTCTTTATTATAGGGAACGTATGAGTCCCTTATTTCTATGCAGCTCCTATCTCTATTAAGATATTACTACATTGATTACTTAACTTGAATGATGTCAGGGTTTTTATCTACTAGTTGGGACACCAGTTCATGGCATGATGAGGCCAAAAATGTCTTCTCTTTGGAAAATACTTATATTCCATCAAATGAACCAGACAATATTTCTGATTTTTTTCAAAACATTAAATAGATTATTCAAATCTCAGGCTCAAACATGGTGGGAAGTCTCTAGTTTACAGAATTATGATTCTCATGATATGATACCAAGAGGATTGCGAATTGGTCTTACACCAGCATATCATATAACAACTGTTGAATTCACAGAAAAATGGGAAACCATTTTATCTACCTGCTCCTTAGCCTTGATTAAACTATTGGCAGAGACTCAACAAACGAGATTACTAACTATTCAAAAGGAGTTGGATGCACACTTAACTAAATTAAAAGACTTCAGAACTAACACTGAGTTTGAGGAAATGGAAACAAAACTTGAAAGAGAAATTGCTAAATTTAGAAATGAAATTAAGGATAGAAAACATAGAAAATTCCAGAGAGACAGTCTTGATTATAGTTTACATCAAGTTTATAGCTATAAAACCTCTCAAAAGAGAAGACAAAATACTATAAATTACTCATCTTCAGAAGCAGAAACCTCTGAAACAGAGACAGGGACTAATGCTGAATCTAGACTACAAGGTCCTCAACCTTCTACTAGTAGAATTAATACTAATGTAGAAAAAGCCACTTTTTTAGATTACCCACTCGCCAAAGAGCAACGAGGCGAGGAGGTAAAAAAGCAAAAAGAAAAGGAAAAATCAGGTCGAGGCAATCGCAGGACATAAATAATGATGAAATAACGGGCAATAGATTGAGAGTATTTAATTTATCCAAAATATCACTAACCAATGCTCATATATCCTTATTGGAAAAGGGGTTGTCTTTTTCACCCACCAAGGATTTTAATCTATTTGGTTGGATTAAGGACCTCAATCTATTCTCTCGGAAATTACTTCATCACAAATTTCACACCAAAAAAGCTAGACGCGAGATTGAAAATACTGGCCTCACCTCTACAGATCATACACATTAACAAGAGCTCGTTTCTTTACTTGAAGACAATGAATCTAGCAGAACTGTCCAGGAGGGTCCATTCACTAATCTGAGACCCAAAAGCAGATTTACACCCCTGATGTCCATTTGCCCATAGATAGAGGTCTTTACAGACTTAGTCACTAAAGACTTGGAAAATATAAAATCTAGAATACATATGAAAAACAACATCACAAGAGAGGAAAATACTGCATTAAAAGATCTTATGTCTCAGAAGGAAATTATAATTAAACCATCTGATAAGGGCGGAAATATCATCATTATGGACACGGAACAATATGTCAAGGAATGCAAACGCATTCTCAAAGATAAAAACAGCTATCAAATATTAGATCGAGATCCCACAGTAAAGTTCATTAAGGAACTTAATACAATTTTGAAGAATGCGTTTCAGAAAAAACTTATTGACCAAAAGGAACTTGACTTTCTGCTTCCTAAAACACCTACAACGGCGACCTTTTATATTTTACCGAAAATACATAAGGATCAACAGAGACCGCCAGGCAGACCGATAGTTTCGGGAAACAATAACCTGACTGAGAATATCAGCATTTACCTTGACTATATCTTACGTCCGTTTGTTACAACCTTACCGTCTCATATCAAAGACACTAAAGATACACTATTAAGATTAAACGGTATTCATACCAATGCAGCTACCCTATTAGTAACTCTTGATGTCGAATCCTTGTATTCTAGTATCATCCATGTCAATGGCCTCAATGCATGCAGACATTTTTTTTATTCCTTTATGATGGACCTCATGGAATTTGTGCTCTACCACAATTACTTTCTGTTTGATGGTAGTGTCTACCACCAGACCCAGGGTACAGCAATGGGCACATCATGTGCCCCTACTTATGCCAACCTGTACCTGGGCTGGTGGAAAGATCAAATTGTATTCACAGATGAACTCACTGAATATACTAGTCACATCGAAATTTGGCTTAGATTTATAGATGACATTTTGTTAATATGGAACGGGCCTGAATCCTTGCTTATTGAATTTGTGGCTAGACTTAATTCTAACAATCTAAATCTCAAACTGACATCTGATTACAGTACCAGTGTTATTTCTTTTCTTGATTTACATATATCCAAGAATGAATATGGTGATATACACACTACAGTTTTCCGTAAACAAACCACCACCAATAGTTTACTGGCTGCCTCTAGCCTACAACCACCGTCGCTAATTAAGGGTATCCCTATTGGACAGTACCTACGCCTCAGATGTAATTGTTCAACACTACTGGCATATCAGATCCAGGCAAAGGACCTGGGGGATAGATTTTTAGATCGTGGTTACCCTTTAGGAACCCTTAAACATGCCTATAAACGGGCACTAGAGAGTGACAAGGACCTACAATTATAGGTGGAAGGAAATTAAAACTATATTCTCCAATCACTGGCACATTCTTAAATCAGATGCTGATCTCACGAAGGTTTTGAAGGACACTCCAAGCATTACTAGCAGACGATCAACCAATCTTTACGATGGTCTAGTGCACAGTCACTTCCAAAGGCAAAGTAAACCAACATGGTTACAACTTCCTATAAAGGGTACTTTTCAATGCAAGACCTGCAAAGCCTGTCAATATATAAAACCAGCTAAGACATTTCCTAACAGCGATATGACAAAGTTATATGATATCAGACAATATATAAACTGCAAAACAATCAATGTAGTATATTTAATACACAAAAGGCGGGGGGTAAGGGAGTGATCGACTAAACCATACTAAATGTGTATTAGTGTAATAATAATAATAATACAATTGATAATGAAAGGTAGGTGCAACTGTGAACTGAAGTGAATCAGAAAAAACGAGGGGTACAATGGTTTGTACACCAAAAGAAATTCACTTAAATGCACACTTACCAAAATTTAAAATCTAGCCTTTAATAATCAATCCTTAAAACATATATTACCAATATATAAATGTGAAAACATATAAAAATAGATTAAATAAATATCTAGTGCAACCAAACAGTCTTAATATATGTGCTCAATGCTGGAAAGTAAAAGACTGCACGGATGCTTATCAGCCTGAGTGAGCAAGAAAGCCACTACCACATTGATCAGCCTAATGAATAATAACCTTCATAAGGGTGGTTGGCTCAAAGTCATAAGCAGAACCTAGACTAGTACTGCAAGTCCTGCCTGGCCACTACCCTATATATATATATAGTTGGCTGATCTAATGAATGGCTGCCTAGTACTGTATTAAAACACCCCCATGAAGGGGGCTGACATCATCAAACACGCGTCCAACGCGCGTTTCCCTCCTGCTACGGAGCTTCGTCAGGGACAAAATTTTGTCCCTGACGAAGCTCCGTAGCAGGAGGGAAACGCGCGTTGGACGCGTGTTTGATGATGTCAGCCCCCTTCATGGGGGTGTTTTAATACAGTACTAGGCAGCCATTCATTAGATCAGCCAACTATATATATATATAGGGTAGTGGCCAGGCAGGACTTGCAGTACTAGTCTAGGTTCTGCTTATGACTTTGAGCCAACCACCCTTCTGAAGGTTATTATTCATTAGGCTGATCAATGTGGTAGTGGGCTTTCTTGCTCACTCAGGCTGATAAGCATCCGTGCAGTCTTTTACTTTCCAGCATTGAGCACATATATTAAGACTGTTTGGTTGCACTAGATATTTATTTAATCTATTTTTATATGTTTTCACATTTATATATTGGTAATATATGTTTTAAGGATTGATTATTAAAGGCTAGATTTTAAATTTTGGTAAGTGTGCATTTAAGTGAATTTCTTTTGGTGTACAAACCATTGTACCCCTCGTTTTTTCTAGTATATTTAATAGCATGTACATGCGGACAAAGATACGTGGGGAAGACCATTAGAGAGTTCAGACGGAGGGTTCTTGAGCATGTTAATTCAGTCACCAATGAACTAGACACATAAGTGGCCCGTCATGTGAACCAATTCCATCAGGGGGTTAAATGCCTTTCATTCATTGGCTTAGAACACCTCAGAAACAACATACGAGGTGGCAATATTGATAACAGACTGCTTAAATGTGAGGCAGAGTGGATTTATAAATTAAAAACTCTCAATCCACATGGCCTGAATGAAGGCTTTACTTTATCTAAATAATGTATGGTTAGTACATCAGTCCCACTTACAGCATGCACATTATGCGCATTAGTAAGGGTATAAGATCTACCCTGCATATAGTTAATTGTCTGCACAGCATTTATATGCTGTTGTTATGTCATATTTAGGTTCACAATGCAGAGTAGCATTGTTACATCTATATTCCTGATTTAGGCATTCTCCCTCTTGGGTTGAAGTCTGTCAGCATTTATATACCATTGACATATTATATTCAGCTCTAGCAGTATTAGTAGACTACTAATTATCTCCCTTTATAAGACACTTTCCTCACTTGGTTGAAGTATGCTTGTCAGCTTTCACCCAGCTTGTATAGACCAAGTAAAATAATGTTAAACAATTTGATGATCTCACCAAGTTTATTAGGCTTCTCCTACCATAAACAACTGTTGTCACACTTGATACCTACCCTTTTTTATTTTTATTTCCATTCGTCTGTGTATATTTTAAATGTTAGTCTGCATTATCAGTGGCATTATCAGTGGCAGGCAGTGTTATTTACAATGCGATCATTAGTGCTGACTCCTATGCGCAATTTGATTGGTGATTGGTTGCCAAGGCAACCAGAGACGCTATAAATCTTCAGACTTCCCTCCACTGCCACTCACTCACTCCTGACGAACCTCCGTGTAGGAGGGAAACGCGTAGAGCGTTCGACGTAGTGACGTAATTTGGAGGTTGCCTTGCAGTGTCTCAAATCCGTAAAATGTATCTCTGCTGATCCTGCTTAATAACAGTAACTGGCAGGGTGCCAAACACTGCCGTTGGCACTCACATTATGTATACAGACTGTGGAATGTGCTTGTCAGCTGCTGAGGGCTGTTCTGTTTATATCTCCATCGGGCACCTCCGTGTGCAGTTGTAACTCAGACCAATATTAACCTAATGTTGTGATTACTGCTGCTTCAGACACATACCATCACAGAGGACCTATTTGCAGTGAATCTGTTGTTTTGTCTTATGCTTCAGCATTAACATATCACTCTTTGCAACTAAAGTGATTTGTTTATTCCAGGTCTGAGTTAGATACATGGTTGTACTTGCCTCACAGCAGCATTCTTTATGTGCTTTATTTGTTCAGTCACAGGGTAAATATACCTTTATTGCATATTGTTATTATATCACATTTTGCATATTTGCAGTCACACACAGAATTAATCCACATACCACCAACCTATGATTGTGTTCAGTCCTTCAAATTAATTGAAGTGAGTGAGTCTCCACACTATATTAATTTATGCAGATAATTGTATACTATATATTGTGATTTTCACAGGCACTGATTTATCATCCTCAGTATCTACTAGCATAGATAATAGTGGTGGACTTTACATCAAGCGATCATAGGTTGGTTTGATCGGTATGCTGTGTTAGTGACTGCACTCTATCGTATTGCACATTTAAAGTATCACATTCCTATACAGCATAGAGATGCCTTACCTTTCTTGAGTTTGGGGTTTCTTGGTTGTCCCTAGCGTATACTTATTCGTTTAATTAAAGATAACGCATATTGGGTATTACACTTCAACCTCACCCCATCACTGCTACTACCTCCCATTTTATATGAATATTGTATTCTTTATTTCCAATAAATGTAGACTTTATTTTATATTAGATTTAATAAAAGTTATATTTTAACTGTCCCAGGAGTGCTACATCAAATGAGCTTCTAGCTAGAGGTTACAGGTGTTAAATACACCTCTCCCTCTAATTTTTGATAAATCTATCATATTCAGCTCATGGTATGCACCCGATGCCAATCTAGGCATTTGTGGACGAATCCATATTTCAACCCTATATTTCCATACAATTTGAGAGCAGCATATGTTACTTGTATTTGTGCAAAAATGTAGAATCCAGAATGAACAACTTTAATCCTGTCATAGAAAAAGAAGCTGATATTTTTAAACACTCAAATCTAAAAAAGAAATCCAGTTCATTTAAAGGGTAACCATCTTGAAGTTTTTCATCAGTTAATCACAAAAGATTTTGAAGATTTAACAAATAAAATAAACAAATAAAAAAATTATCTAACCAAAAAAGAAAGAGACGCTTTAGAAGAGATCACAAACAACACCGACATAGTAATAAAACAAGCCGATAAGGGAGGGGGGGTTGTAATTATGAATCGGGAGGACAACTTGCAAGAGGCAAGAAGACTTTTAGGAGATACGGATACATATGAAATTCTCAAACAAAATCCATCAAAAAAATTATAGAAGAATTAAAAATATTCCTAGAAAAAGGAAAAGAACTAGGAATCTTAAATGAGCAATAATTAAAAAATTTACTTACTGAAACACCCCAGTTACCCATATTTTACATCCTCCCAAAAATCCACAAGAGTCTCACCAACCCCGGGGAGACCCATAATATCTGGAATTAATTTGTTAACTGCAAATCTGTCAGCATATAATGACACGTTCTTGCAGAATTATGTCAAATCTTTAAAATCGTATTTAAAAGATACAACTGAAATTCTCTTCCTATTAGATAAAATTAAGTGGAAAGAGGACTATATTCTAGCGTCAATTGATGTTTCTTCTTTATACACTTCCATCCTACACCATCTAGGCTGTGAAGCTATTAAACATTTTCTTACCAATGATCAGGAACTTGAAGAGGAACAAATTAAAATTTTAATAGATGGTATCACTTTTATATTAAATAAAAATTTCTTCTGGTTTGAGGGTAAATGTTATATTCAAAAATGTGGCACCGCCATTGGGACCATGTTTGCTCCCAGTTATGGCAATCTCTTCATGGGATTTTGGAAAGAGAGGCATATCTGGTTAGAGGAGGATCTTGGGGCAAACTTGGTCCTATGGCGGCGCTACATTGACGACATTATCCTGATACGGCAGGGGGACCAACAGAGTCTGGAGAAGTTTCTTAATTACTGTAAATCAATACTAATACTTTTAATCTTAAGTTTACCTCTAAAATAAGTAAAGATTCACTAGACTTCTTGGATCTCAATATTTATATACAAAATGGGAATATAAAGACTAGATCTATATTCTGCGTTCAAGCTGCCACCATCCCCAGTGGATGGACAATGTCCCATATGGTCAGTATAGGAGAATGCGCAGAAATTGTACAGATGACGATATGTTTGGACAACAGTGTGAAATGTTAAAAACGAGATTCATACCTAAGAACTATAAGGAAGAAGTATTGAATACAGCCTTTAACAGAGCAGAAATGCTAGCTAGAAATTAACTTATTAAACCATGTATAAAAATACCAGATTCAATAAATAATTTTGACACAGCTTTTTTAACGACATTTAATAGAGAAGCTAATAACATCAGTAAGATAGTTTGAAAACATTCACATGTCTTACTCAATGATCCTATTCTCAAAGATATCCCCAAAATAACAAAAATCATCTATAGAAAGGCACAAAATCTGAAAAATAAAATTGCTCCCAGTGCCCTTAAAAAAATCCAGACCAAAGATACAGGATGGCTCTAAAAATTAGGAGGCTTTTTTGGGTGTTCTACCTGCAAAGCCTGTGAATTTAAACAGGAGGACAAAAAAGTTTTAAGTCTAACAAGAAAAATGAGGTCTTTAAAATCAAACAATATATGAACTGATTAACAGAATACGTTATCTACTTACTAGAATGCCCTTGTGGCTTACAGTACGTAGGCAAAACCAAGAGAGCTATCAAAACACGTATTATTGAACATCTAAGTAATATTAGACTAAGTGTTATGACACATAGTGTGTCCAAACACTTTGCGCTATTTCATCATTCCAATCCTAGGTGTTTTATATTCATTACCATTGAACATGTATTACAGCATTCGAGAGGCCGCAGTAGAGATATAGATCTAGGAAAACGTGAAATGTATTGGATCCACAAACTGAATACTTTAACACCGCATGGATTAAATATTGATTTCGAATTGGCCCCTTTTCTAAATTAATAAATTTCTGACAACAGTATCAATGTCTAAGACCCCTATTTAACCCCCCTTTTTTGTATCTCTCCTCTTCTTTGGATCTGTTTATTTGAATATGACATTAACATTCTTCTTTCTCATTCTCTCCATTTTTCCGTTTTATTATTGGTATATTTACCTTTTTAAATTGCCCATTGAGTTTTAAAGTTGTTATTAATAATGTTTTTATTTAGAATAAAGTTTTTAGTGTTCTTTAGACCTATTTACTAGTTCGTTGTTTTTGACCACAGTGTTATGGACTCAATTGAGAGAACCTGTGGATTAATTATTCATTAAGTATATCTATTAGCAATGTGCTATTTAAAGATTGTACCCATCATGGGCTTCATACTGCTCCTGACGAAGCTGACAGAGATCAGCGAAATGCGTAGAGCCTGCACAGTGAGCTGTTATCCCAAGACGTGAGGATCACCTTCCGTGTACCTGTCTCCTCCCCCGAGAAACCGGAAGTAGTTACGACACTAGCAGATGTGACGTAAGACGCCATCCGAAGCCATCCTGCTGCGGGAGACACTGAAGACAGACGGCCTGCACACCTTACCTCTCTGGCATGAGATCTTTATACAACTTACAATGTTCTGATGTACCTCTTTATATTGTACACATCGTGAGTACATATATTGTAGTTTTTTTCATCATTTTATAAACGTCTTTATTGGTCTGCACTATTGGTTCTCTTCATTGTTTTTCTCTCTTCCTGAGTTTCACCTCGATTGAAAGTATCCTTCAGAGCACCTGCTGCCTAGTCTCCTGATATCGCTGATTTACAACTTACCTTTTGTAAGTAGATTCTTCATACGAGCCAAGATCTGTTCCCCTCCATTCATCATTTTTGTGACAGTATTGCACTAGATATCTTTCTTTTCTTTTGGGGTGTTCCTGACATGCTCCCTTCATATCCTGGATGTGTCTACTTGCTATAGGGAATCCATACAATTCCCTTTGGAGGTTGAGATTTTATGTTACTTCACCGTACATTGTTTAATAGTTTACACTGAGCACCATTAACACTGTTATGTAATTTTAGCTCTGTGTTCTATGCGCCTATCTGAATCACTTGGGTTAAAAACATTGATTTAATTACATAAATGTAAAAGAATAACAAAATTAATTGAGTCGGCTACAAAATTATTATGCAAGCTCGTAACCTTTCCCCTATATACGTTGGTTTCTTGGAAGGGTGTATTTGACCATGAGACCCTCCCCCTAAATGTGAGAAGTGACTGTTATCTCTGTCTAGTTTCACAACGGCGGCATATCTTTTCTTCAAGGTTTGTGGCTTATTGTCAACAGAATGTCTGAGCGAAAGAGAAAAAATATTACTTTAAAACTTTAATTCCACGCAGCTTTCATGCAAACAGTAGACACAATGGATGACAAGATCAGGCACCTAAGATGGATGCTTAGATCCTAGTGCTGTTTACGTCAGACTCCCCCCCCCTTAATATAATATAGGAAAAAAGGATACCTTGCGCTCAAAATGTCACTATGTCCATAGGAAACAAAAACAGTCCCTTAAGATTCCCCCAGAGAGTCCAAATCTTTGAAGATGGTATATGGAGATTTCCTCACTGCTGCGACTTATCAATCCACCTAAAAATGATAAAAAAAGGCACACCATTGCGCAGTACTCCTGAACTTAAAAAGTTCCCTTAAGACAATATGAAATGCCTACTTACAAGAGATTCTCTTGCTTAGTGCAGTTGAGACAATCTGTGCTTGGTCCCCTTTCGCTTCCACTGGTACCACGAATCCCCCGAGTACTTTCTCAATCCCTTAATGGCTCCGTTGCTTAAGGATCTCCCAGATCACATTGAGCACCAGAGAGAGTGAGAGTGGACAATAGCAATGACTGCACAGAATTTATTTAAAAAATGCGGCTACAACAAGCCTAAAAATACACTTACATGCACTCACGTGATAACATGCAGTTTAAAACATCATGAGGATGCCGTCCGCAGCTTGCATTGGAAATCCCTTAACTCCCCCTTTGTGATAAGCGCTCTCACTGCCTTTCTCCAGCCGTCTGACACACGTGCATTCCCCACTCGTTGGGCTGCGTTCCGGTACACGCCCAGCTAGGATCACACACAATGCATCTTCTGAGTCTCTGGGAGTTCCCTGCTCCTGTCGCCCCCCCCCCCCCCCTCTTTGCATCATATTCTTAACTTTCTCAGTTCCCTCCTTATTCTTAAAACATTGCTTTTGAGAATTACGGGTATGATGTTAGTCCAGAGACACAATAGGGAGACTCATATTGTATTCTGGGGTGCTCTATCATCTGATAGTGTTTGTAGGTATACAACGGAGTGAGAGGGCGCTTGCCCCTGCTGTCAGTCTCGTATGGCGCATGTCATTTCCATGTCATTGGCCAGAATCCCTTGCTGCAGTGGAAGTGCTGAGTGCTGGGTGACAATGGTGAAAGGTGGGGTTGCAGACCTGCTAAGACATGCAAATGAGCATACAGTAATATTTCGATTTGCTACAGTATATGCTTTGCTGTGGAGGTTTTTTTGTCACTTTTTTTTTACCCACCATAACTTAAGTATGGTAAAACCTATCTGTAACAGTGGATTTATCCCTGTTCAGAAAACTTGCCTCTAATACAGCAGTGTGCTGGTTAATTGACTAGCACCTGGCTGATTGGAGGTTTGTTAGAGAAATGGCTCCTCCTGAGACAGGAAGGGAAGACTCCTGAGCTCACACGTGGGCTGAAACAGGAAGGGACAGAGAGGTCTTGAGCAGCTGTATACAGACAGCCAGACAACAGACAACAAGGGGGAGAACACTTCTAAAAGCTGAATGTGCCTTAGGACAAAAAGGCTACACCAGGAGAGCAGAGAAGGATTCCCCCCTACAGCTACCAGAGAGACAGATACTGTAAGACTTTACTTTCTAAGACTGTTGTATATCTGCACATATCAAAATATATGTTTGGGGCTGGAAAACATGCTAATCTAAAGGGAGTTGTGGACTGCATATGTTTAACTGGAAATACTCCCAAGTGGAACAGAAGCTTTGTTTGACCCCTTATTTGCATATGTGAAATACAAACTAACTAAAAAACTCTCTATCAGCGCTTGATCCAAGTGAATACAAGTGATTACACCAAACCTGTGACTTTGTGTAACTACAATTACAAATGCAGCCTAGGGGGCAATAAACAATAGATCGTTCAAATCCAAATAACAATATAAATACAAAGAATGTCCCCGGCGCAAATATTGATGATGATGATTACAGTACCATATCAAAAGACGGTCCTGGATGAAATGTCAGTCCTTTTAGTGGAATGTTACATCAACAATTTTGATGAGGTGAATTTTCTTCCAGGTGTTGTTCCCAGGTGTTGTCTGCAATTACAGATAAAGAAAAAAACACACCTTTGCGCAGTATATAAACTCAGATACCCCAACCAGGAGAAGAATATCCCTACTTCCAAGATAGACTCTTGTCAATTCAGGGGAGAGAATCTGTTCCAGGCTCTTTTCCTACACCTTGATATCCACGGACCCCCCGTGGTTCCCAAGACGGCTCTCTTCACCTTGATCTGCGTCCTTCCAAGGGCAGCATGCACAGCAACAGCCGTGGTTGGAGAGAATTGAAAAACAGCCTTGTGTACTCCGCATAAAATTTTATTAAACAATACTAAAAAGCAGCATTATATACACTCACATTATGTGAGGGCAAACATGCCACTCAAGGATGCCGTCCGCAGCTTGTAACGAGTCTGTGGTGATGGTATCCACGAGGTCGCGCGCCGGCCGATGACGTCAGTGGCGCAGCGCCCGGAGTGCTCCCAACACCACAAGGTACAACGCGGGTGACGGCTGACGACGTGCACTGTACTAGGCTCCTCCTCCCTACGCGTTTCGTGACGGTATGTCACTTCCTCAGGGATGGAGGAGTCCAGTACTCCAGTGCCTTAAGTACATGCAACTAAACTGGTATCTGCCCACAAATGGGCAGCGATAGTATCCATCAATTTGCAGAGTAATTGAAGGACCAGATACAGCTCACTTGTTATGCTACGCTGTTGGGGTCATACTAGCCCTAACTCATACCCTTTTGACACTGATGAAAACAAATTCACTAAATAATGCATAGTTAAAACATACTAAAACATTAAAATACACACTTATTACTGTAATTAAATATAAAATTAAATAAAAAATTGTAACATTAATCAAAGATAGATGAAACAGGCAGATTTAGGGATCTTTCAAAAAAGATGCCAAGTCAAAATCGATGTTTAGACCCAATGGGGACAGGGTTTTTAACACATATATCCAATAACTTTCTCTTTTGGACAACATTCCCAACCTGTCTCCCCCACGCCAATTCGGTTTCAGGTGTTCAATACCCATACATATAAGGCCATCTGGAATCTGATTATGTACTAACTTAAAATGATTAGAGACACTGTGTGTCTCGAGGCCCCTCTTAATATTGTATATATGTTCGGCAAATCGCCTCTTGAGGGGTCTCCCAGTGCGCCCTATATATTGCAACCCACATGGGCATTGGAGTAAATAAATACAATAATCTGTCTTGCAATTAATAAACGTTTCTATATCATAGACCGCTTGTAAGGATGTGCTCACCACAAACGAGACGGGACCGCGGTGCTGAGGTGGGAAAGGTTAGAACGCCACCCACAGCCACGTGGGCACGTCTTGAGAGTAGATTGGTCTGGGGTTCCGGATCGGGGTAGGAGAGGTACGGTTGGTAGGAAGGCCGTTTGCCAAGTCCGGGGTTGGAGAGAGGGACGTTGTAGTTTACCGTAAGCCAGGATCGGGAAGCCAGAGGTGCGGAGAGTCGTGTAGCCGTATGCCGAGTTCAGGTTGCCAGAGGTACAGGAAGACGTAGCGGAAGCCGGTTCGGTTCACGAGGAAGTCTGCAAAGAGAACTAGGGAGGCAGAGAATGGTGAGAACAACTGGTTCTATGCTCAGCCAACGAGTCAGTGATTCTGCCAGGTATATATAGGAGAGAGGGTCCAATAGCAGTGCAGCAAGGTGGAGGTGTGTAGAAGGGCCAAGATACCGCAGGGATAGGTCCAGAATGAGTCCCATGGGAGGAGCCATAAAGCCCAGTAGTCTGAGTGCATTTGATTGCAGCAATGTTTTGATGCGCTGTACCTTTAAGGGGTTGAGGCGACGCCGTGTGGCCATGCCTCCGTATAGCGGGGTTTGCGTGCGCGTGACCGGGTGAAGCCGCCAGCCCGAGATTAGAAGTGCAGTCCTGGCGTGCGCGCGCGCGCCCACGTGAAGCAGTGACCGGCGCTCCGGTGAGGGAATGAGAGTGTGCTGCGGGGATCTCCGTCGGAGCTGTAGGTGAGTGAGGAGCACGCCGAGGGCGGCGTGACTCCCAAACCCTCACAGTACCCCCCCCTTCAGGGGCGACCTCCGGGCGTCCATGACATGGCTTGGAGGGATGCTTGCGATGGAAAGCCTGAACGAGGCGAGGCGCGTGGAGATCCCGGTGGGGAATCCAGGAACGTTCCTCAGGTCCAAAGCCCTTCCAGTGAACCAAATATTGTAACCCTCCTCTGGAGATCCTAGAATCCAGGATAAACTGAACCTCGTACTCCTCTTGACCTTGGACCAGAAGAGGAAGTGGAGATACCGTGGACTTAGAAAAGCGAGAACTCCGGAATGCAGGTTTAAGTAAGGAAACATGAAAGACTGAAGGAATCTTCAACGAGGGTGGAAGACGCAAACGATAAGCCACAGGATTAATCCTCTTGACCACAGGAAAAGGACCGAGAAACTTAGGTGCTAACTTCATGGTAGGAACCTTTAAACGAATGTTCCTGGAGGAAAGCCAAACACTGTCTCCTGGGACGAATTCTGGAACCGGGCGTCGAAGACGATCTGCCTGAAGTTTCTGTCTCCCAGTAGCCACCCTTAAGTTCTCCTGAGTCTTTGTCCATAAGTCCTTTAAGCGGGAGATGCGTTTATCAACTGCTGGTACTCCTGAGGTTATAGGAGAGAAGGGTAGGCGGGAAGGGTGAAAGCCACAATTTATGAAGAAGGGTGATTCTTGAGTGGAGTCATTGCGAAGGGAGTTAAGAGCAAACTCAGCCCAAGGAAGTAGATCTACCCAATCATCCTGAGTCTCGGCTATGAAACACCGAAGGTATTGTTCCAGGTTTTGGTTGGCCCTCTCCGTCTGCCCATTGGTCTGTGGGTGGTAACCCAAGGAAAAATGAAGTGAAATACCCATCCTCCGAGAAAAGGCTCTCCAAAATCTTGACACAAACTGGGGCCCACGATCAGAGACGATGGTTGCAGGTACTCCGTGAAGACGAAAAATCTCCTGGATAAAAATGTCCGCCAGCCTGGAGGAATTTGGAAGACCCCTTAAGGGAACAAGGTGAGTTTGTTTGGAAAAACGATCAATTACCACAAGGATGGTATTCTTTCCTTTGGAGTCTGGGAGCTCCACAATGAAATCCATAGAGATATGGTTCCAAGGACGGTCTGGAATAGGTAAGGGAAGAAGAAGGCCTGCAGGTCTAACCCGGGGTACTTTATTGCGAGCACAAGTGCCACATGCTTTGACGAACTCCTCCACATCCTTAGCCCTCTCAGGCCACCAGAAGGTACGTTGAACAAGGTCGTTGGTTTTCCGTATCCCTGGATGTCCTGCAGACTTAGAGGAATGGCACCACTCGAGAACCCTTTTGCGGTGTTGAGGCGCCGTGTAGAGTCTTCCCTCCGGAACCTTGAGCCCCATAGGAATCTGTGATTGCTCGGATTGAATCTTGCCCATAATATCAAACGAGTTGGCGGACAGGATACATCTAGAGGGAATAATTGTCTCTAGCTGCTCTTCAGACTTGTCTTCAGCAAGGAATTGTCGAGACAGAGCATCCGCCTTTAGATTCTTGGAGCCAGGGATGAAGGAGATGAGAAAATTAAATCGAGAAAAAAATAATGCCCAGCGGGCTTGTCGAGAGTTCAAACGACGTGCCCCTTCTAAGTAAAGAAGGTTCTTATGGTCTGTAAGAATGGTTATGGGTGTCTCAGTACCTTCTAAGAAGTGTCTCCACTCTTCTAGTGCCAATTTGATCGCCAAAAGCTCCCGGTTCCCGACATCGTAATTCCGTTCTGCGGCCGAAAATTTCTTCGAAAAGAAGGCACATGGATGCAGTTTAGCTAAGGGAGATGTCCTCTGTGACAAGATGGCTCCAGCCCCGATGTCCGATGCATCTACCTCCAAGGTAAATGGAAGTTTAGGATCCGGGTGGTTGAGGATGGGAGCTGACACAAAAGCCTTTTTTAGCAGATCAAATGCCCGTATGGCGGTTTCAGACCATGATGAAGGATCTACACCTTTCTTAGTGAGAGCCGTTATGGGAGATACTGTAGAGGAAAAATTGCGGATGAAACGTCGGTAATAGTTTGCAAAACCCAGAAAGCGTTGCACGGCTTTGAGAGTGGTAGGACGAGGCCAGTCCAAAATAGCCTTAAGTTTCTCTGGATCCATGTTGAAACTGGAGTCAGAGATAACGTATCCCAAAAACGCCACCGATTTGAGGTGGAACTGACATTTCTCCAATTTCGCAAAGAGATGGTTCTCCCGAAGGCGTAACAGCACTTGTTGAACATGGTTGATGTGTTCTTCAACGGATTTAGAAAAGATGAGGATGTCATCTAAGTAAACAATAAGAAATGTATTAAGGATTTCCCGAAAGATCTCGTTGACAAAATCCTGGAAAACTGCTGGTGCGTTGCACTAACCGAATGGCATAACCAGGTACTCGTAGTGGCCATCATGGGTGTTAAAAGCAGTCTTCCACTCGTCCCCCTCTCGTATCCTTACTAAATTGTAAGCACCTCTCAGGTCCAGTTTAGAAAAGATAGTTGCTCCCTGGAGACGGTCGAAGAATTCCGGAATCAAAGGCAGAGGGTATCGATTTTTGCGTGTGATATTATTCAAACCCCGGTAGTCGATGCATGGACGGAGAGAACCGTCCTTCTTCTTGACGAAGAAGAATCCTGCTCCGACCGGGGAGGAAGATTTTCTGATGAAACCCCTTTCTAAGTTCTCGGCAATATAAATGTTCATGGCTTTTGTCTCTGGAAGAGAGAGAGGGTAGGATCTTCCCCTGGGAAGAGGTGCTCCAGGAAGTAGGTCAATGGGACAATCAAAAGACCGGTGCGGCGGTAGTACCTCGGAACGTGCTTTATCGAATACGTCACGGAATTCCCAGTACACAGAAGGTAAGGAGTTAATCTTCTCAGATATGGTAGATACTCCACCGATCTTCTGGAAAACCCTGGTACATGTCTTGGCACAAGAAGGAGACCACTGCACAGGTTCCCGATCCGTCCAGTCGATGCGAGGATTATGAAGTTGGAGCCAAGGAAGACCCAAAATCAACTCAGCAGAGGGAGTGTGGATTACATCGAGAGTAATGATCTCCGTATGGACGTCGACGAACTGCAGTAGAAGAGGTACCGTCTGTAGTGTGATAAATGCCGGATTTAGAGGTTTACCGTCAATGGCCTCCAGACCTACAGGCGTCCTCCTGTTGATAAATGGAATATTGTTCTGTCTAGCAAAAGTCTCATCAATGAAATTACCTGCAGAACCGGAATCAATGAACGCCCGTGCCCGGGTGTGAAACCCCTCTCCAGACAGTATTATAGGCAAGACTATCCTGGTAGGAAGGATGTTTTGGACGATGGGAGAAAGGGTCAGTATTCCCAACGAAACTCTCCGGGATCTCATTGAGAGCTGGCGTTTTCCCGGTCTGTGGGGACACTGGGGTAAAACGTGAGTGGAATTGCCACAATACATACAAAGTCCGGCCGTGCGCCGACGTTGCTTCTCAGCAGAAGACAGCCTGTTGCCCCCCAACTGCATTTGTTCAGGAATGTCCCCGGAAGAAGGTGACGGAGCCACGAAGGTGGGAGCAAGACCTCTTGGAACCCGTTGACGGTAATGAGAACGTTCGTATCTCCGCTCCAGTAGGCGCTGATCCACACGGATAGCCAGAGCGATTAACTCCTCCAGGTTAGTAGGGCGATCTCGTGCGGCGAGCTCATCCTTTAGAGTTTCAGCCAGACCTTGCCAGAACGCAGAAGATAGAGCCTCGTTGTTCCAACCCGTCTCAGCAGCAAGAGTGCGAAACTCCACAGCATACAGGGCAACCGAACGATCTCCTTGAGTTATGTGGTGTAGAGCAGAAGCTGCCGTTAACTTCCGTGCTGGAGTATCGAAAACTCTTCGGAATTCCTCGACGAAAAGATCGATGTCCTGTGTGAGAGACCCCTGTTGTTCCCAGATGGGAGAGGCCCATGCCAGTGCCTGGTCGGTGAGAAGGGAGTAGATGTAGCCAACCCTGGAGACAGAAGACACAAAGCGAGAGGGGGAGAGACGAAATTGAACGAGACATTGGTTAATGAAACCCCGGCATCCTTGGGGATCCCCCGCGTAGTGTTTGGGAGGAGGAATACGTGGTTCTGGATTGAACGGAGGTATCGGGAAAGGATTCGCCGGTGCCACGGGTGGAGATTGGCGCGTGAGGACTCGAACTTGAAGAGTAAGGGCGTGGACGCTTTGCTGTAAAACATCCATTCGTTTATCAGATTGGTCCAGATAAGACTCTAATCTTGTAAAAAGAGCAGTATGGGCATTTAAAGTCCGCTCCACCTCAGCGGGGTCCATTTTTGGAGGGCTGAGCATAATGTAAGGATGTGCTCACCACAAACGAGACGGGACCGCGGTGCTGAGGTGGGAAAGGTTAGAACGCCACCCACAGCCACGTGGGCACGTCTTGAGAGTAGATTGGTCTGGGGTTCCGGATCGGGGTAGGAGAGGTACGGTTGGTAGGAAGGCCATTTGCCAAGTCCGGGGTTGGAGAGAGGGACGTTGTAGTTTACCGTAAGCCAGGATCGGGAAGCCAGAGGTGCGGAGAGTCGTGTAGCCGTATGCCGAGTTCAGGTTGCCAGAGGTACAGGAAGACGTAGCGGAAGCCGGTTCGGTTCACGAGGAAGTCTGCAAAGAGAACTAGGGAGGCAGAGAATGGTGAGAACAACTGGTTCTATGCTCAGCCAACGAGTCAGTGATTCTGCCAGGTATATATAGGAGAGAGGGTCCAATAGCAGTGCAGCAAGGTGGAGGTGTGTAGAAGGGCCAGGATACCGCAGGGATAGGTCCAGAATGAGTCCCATGGGAGGAGCCATAAAGCCCAGTAGTCTGAGTGCATTTGATTGCAGCAATGTTTTGATGCGCTGTACCTTTAAGGGGTTGAGGCGACGCCGTGTGGCCATGCCTCCGTATAGCGGGGTTTGCGTGCGCGTGACCGGGTGAAGCCGCCAGCCCGAGATTAGAAGTGCAGTCCTGGCGTGCGCGCGCGCGCCCACGTGAAGCAGTGACCGGCGCTCCGGTGAGGGAATGAGAGTGTGCTGCGGGGATCTCCGTCGGAGCTGTAGGTGAGTGAGGAGCACGCCGAGGGCGGCGTGACTCCCAAACCCTCACACCGCTCCTGTTGTGTTTGATTTGAAAGTTTTACCCTTAACGCTATTCTTGCACCCAATACATTTGGAGCACGTGTAATAACCTTTAAGGTTGTTTAACCATGTGACGTGGCGGTCTCGAAGACCATCAAAGGGACAACTTGGTGACAGCCGGGACTTCAAGTTTTTTGCCCGTCTGTATACTATCTTAGGTTTATCCGGGACAATTTCCTTAAGGACTGGGTCCCTCTGCATACAAAATGTGTGATATAGACTCCGCAATTTCTGAAGTAAACAAATTAGACAGGAAAAGTATTATATGTAAGGATCCATCAAAAACTATTACAAAGAAATGTGATCCATTTCCATTATTTGTAACCCAGTACAGTGGTCTGGCCCCTACTATAACAAAGGTTCTCACCAAACATTGAGGCATACTGCAAAGGGACCCAGTCCTTAAGGAAATTGTCCCGGATAAACCTAAGATAGTATACAGACGGGCAAAAAACTTGAAGTCCCGGCTGTCACCAAGTTGTCCCTTTGATGGTCTTCGAGACCGCCACGTCACATGGTTAAACAACCTTAAAGGTTATTACACGTGCTCCAAATGTATTGGGTGCAAGAATAGCGTTAAGGGTAAAACTTTCAAATCAAACACAACAGGAGCGGTCTATGATATAGAAACGTTTATTAATTGCAAGACAGATTATTGTGTTTATTTACTCCAATGCCCATGTGGGTTGCAATATATAGGGCGCACTGGGAGACCCCTCAAGAGGCGATTTGCCGAACATATATACAATATTAAGAGGGGCCTCGAAACACACAGTGTCTCTAATCATTTTAAGTTAGTACAGTAGAGGCAACTCTTATTCGAACAAAAACAAGTGGCAATTCCCCCAAAAAAACAGGAAACACCCAGGTACATTCTGAATACATGCCTTAAACTTTCCTTAAACTAGCCCCAGCATTTTTGCATTGATTAATGGCCTATCAGATTAAGAGCGGGGGTCCCTGGCAGTCCCATTCAAACTGAATTGGAATGCCAGGGATCCCTGCTGTGTTAATCCTATGGGTCGTTAGTCAATGCAGAAATGCCTTAAACGTGCCTCAAACTAGCCCAGAACATACCCAGCACATACCCAGCACATACCCAGAATGTAACCCGGCTAGTTTACGGCAAATGTTAGAATAAACGTTGCCTCTACTGTACATAATCAGATTCCAGATGGCCTTATATGTATGGGTATTGAACACCTGAAACCGAATTGGCGTGGGGGAGACAGGTTGGGAATGTTGTCCAAAAGAGAAAGTTATTGGATATATGTGTTAAAAACCCTGTCCCCATTGGGTCTAAACATCGATTTTGACTTGGCATCTTTTTTGAAAGATCCCTAAATCTGCCTGTTTCATCTATCTTTGATTAATGTTACAATCTATTTTTTATTTAATTTTATATTTAATTACAGTAATAAGTGTGTATTTTAATGTTTTAGTATGTTTTAACTATGCATTATTTAGTGAATTTGTTTTCATCAGTGTCAAAAGGGTATGAGTTAGGGCTAGTATGACCCCAACAGCGTAGCATAACAAGTGAGCTGTATCTGGTCCTTCAATTACTCTGCAAATTGATGTATACTATCGCCGCCCATTTGTGGGCAGATACCAGTTTAGTTGCATGTACTTAAGGCACTGAAGTACTGGACTCCTCCATCCCCTGAGGAAGTGACATACCATCATGAAACGCGTAGGGAGGAGGAGCCTAGTACAGTGCACGTCGTCAGCCGTCACCCGCGTTGTACCTTGTGGTGTTGGGAGCACTCCGGGCGCTGCGCCACTGACGTCATCGGCCGGCGCGCGACCTCGTGGATACCATCACCACGGACTCGTTACAAGCTGCGGACGGCATCCTTGAGTGGCATGTTTGCCCTCACATAATGTGAGTGTATATAATGCTGCTTTTTAGTATTGTTTAATAAAATTTTATGCGGAGTACACTAGGCTGTTTTTCAATTCTCTCCAACCACGGCTGTTGCTGTGCATGCTGCCCTTGGAAGGACGCAGATCAAGGTGAAGAGAGCCGTCTTGGGAACCACGGGGGGTCCGTGGATATCAAGGTGTAGGAAAAGAGCCTGGAACAGATTCTCTCCCCTGAATTGACAAGAGTCTATCTTGGAAGTAGGGATATTCTTCTCCTGGTTGGGGTATCTGAGTTTATATACTGCGCAATGGTGTGTTTTTTTCTTTATCTGTAATTGCAGACAACACCTGGGAACAACACCTGGAAGAAAATTCACCTCATCAAAATTGTTGATGTAACATTCCACTATCAGGACTGACATTTGATCCAGGACAGTCTTTTGATATGGTACTGTAATCATCACCCTTATTTGCATATGTTGAAATAAATTAATAAATATAGTTATATAAATATACTTACGCGTTAGTTACCGTTGGTCTCCTCGTGTGTTGTCTGGTTTTTCCGTGTGTATGATAGCTCACGGTGGTTGATGGCACAACGAGGCCAGAAGCAGCTAACCAGCGTTGGATATCTGCAATTCGGTGTCCACTCGTGTACATCTCCTTAATTCTCATGCTGAGATCCTTTGAAATGTTTTTAACAGGCATTGCTGCAAGTAGAAAGAAATACAAACACAAGAATGTAATATTCGATGTTTAGTCGATGTGTATTCAATGTGCAGTGAATCCACAAAATGGATCGTGTATGTATACGTTAATGACTCACATTAGAGTACGCCCACTTTTAACACCTGTACCTCGTCGTCATGCATAAAAGGTTACACACTTTGCATAGCCCACTACTCGATGATCTTTATCTGAACTTGCCCTTGTCCAGATACTGCATTGTGCCATCTGCTTCCATGGATCAACCCCGATTCTACGGACGCAGGAACCCACTCTCCTCTGCCGTGCCTGACATGCAGAAAAAGCGAAAGGTGGCAGCCGTTTCCAAGCCAATGCCAAAGCGACAGGCTAAGGCTAATAACGAAAACCTTCTGCTGACCCCAAAGGCTGAGGGTCTTCATAGACGTAAGCCTTATTATGTCAAGAAGAAAAACGGTGATGTACACTCAACGCAAAACAAATGGCAGCCAACCAATCGAACCTGCAGACCACTTCCTCCAATACGCTTTGACTCTGCTGCCGCCGCCCTCCCTGAAACCCACAGGCCATCTTCGCCACTGCTCTTCGACGCCGCTGCCGCTGGTGCCCCTGAAATCCACGGGTCACTTTCTCCTTTGCGCTTAGATGACTCTGCCGCGTCTCGTCCCAGAAATCCAGAGGCCACTTTCTCCATCATCCCTCTTCGACGACGCTGCCGCTTCTCCTCTCCCGGATATCCACAGGTCACCTCCTCCACCCTTCTTCGGTGACGCTGCTGCTTCTCTCCATGGAACCCCCATCTCATCCTCCGTAGCACACATCCACCCAGATGTCCACAGCATGCCTTGCACAAGAAGCAGCTCGTTAGACCGGATGCTGAATGGGATTAGTGTGGATATCCCCGGGAACTCTATTGTGCTGGCAAAGATTAATCTGTTTCTGGAGACCATGCTAAATATGGATCAACGGATTCTAAATATGGATCAGCGGATGCAGAAGATGGATCAACGGATGGAGAAGATGGATCGACGGATGGAGAAGATAGAGACTGACATAGTGGGGATACATAATTTGCTCGGTGTTAATGTCCCTGTATCCCCGACGCCGGAGCAGGAGGGTGGCATGGATGTGATGAATGGGACCTTCGACCACCTTCCATCAGCAAGCGCACCCCCTCCACCAGAAGATTTTGTGTACATGTATTCTGTTGAGGAGGAGTATGACATGACAACCCCGTCAAGACCACTCCAGGAGACAACACTGCGACCAAGACAGGAGGAAAGCTTCCTCCCAGACAACCTACCCTCGCCCGCCACCACAAGTACACCCGCTCACAGAAGAACACCCGCTTCCAGAACCCAACCTACATTCGCTTGCATCAATACGGTGCCCGACATCATCCTGCGCAATCTGCCACCGGCACTCAGGGAGAAGTATAGGGTGATGAGTGCTGGTGTACCCCACAAGTATGCCTTGTTAATTTTTAAGCACCATGTGTCCTACTTTATGTACTGCGAGTGGGCACACAAAGTGAACTACTAAGGAAACCGCGAAAAAAAGGCGCTTCCTGACAATTTAAGAAAGACCATTCTGGAGGAATTGCGGCGCTTTTTTTCAATTACAGATCCTTTAATGAAAGGCGTTCGAGACTGCATTAATGCCATTTTGCGTCATACAAGGCATCGGCCATGGAAGGACAATCTGGTGTGGTACGCATTTGCGTGAGTGTTCAACTGTTGTACATTTTTTGTAAAGGTTTTTTTCCAGTCCCCGAGGGCCGCAAACAGGCCCTGTTTTCAAGGTTATCCTGAAAACCGGGCCAGTTTGTGGCCCTCGAGGACTGGAGTTGTGCAGGCCTGACTGACTGCTGTAAATGTTTTGACTTGCTGTACTTTAATAAAGGAGATGTTGCGTTTTGTATATTTTAGGAATAAAGAATTTTTTTTAATAACAGGTAAGACCATACTGTTGTGCTGTACTGTGCATGTTTTGACCTGCTGTACTTAAATAAAGGAGATGTGTGTTTTAACTTGTATTAATAAATGAATGATTTTATTTACTGTACACACAGGACATGCACAATTCCAGTCTCCGAGGGCCGCAAACAGACCCAGTTTTCAAAGGTTATCCTGAAAACTGGGCCAATTTGTGGCCTTTGAGGACTGGAGTTGTGCAGGCCTGACTGACTGCTGTAAATGTTTTGACTTGCTGTAGTTTAATAAAGGAGATGTTGCGTTTTGTATATTTTATGAATAAAGAATTTTTTTTAATAACAGGTAAGACCATACTGGTGTGCTGTACTGTACATGTTTTGACCTGCTGTACTTAAATAAAGGAGATGTTGCATTTTGTAAACCATACTGATTGTAAATATTTTTACTTTCTGTACATAAATGTTTTCACTAGCAGTAAACCATACACCTGTTGATGTTTTGAATTGCTGTGCACTTAAAATGTTTTTACATTGTACAGTATTTGCAAATGTTTTTGTACTTCACCAATAAAAGAAAATGTTGATTTGTTTTAAATTGTTCCATTGTCTCCTTTTATACTGTAACAAAATACAGTGTTTCTAGAACATACTGTACAGTACTGTCCAGGCATACCGTACTGTATACTGTAGGCATACTCAGTACTGTACATCACAAGAGTATTAAAACAATACATACTGTACGGGTATAGAATACGGAAGGGAAGGGGAGGGTTAATTCCCACTTGTGATGCTAACCAGGAGTAGGCAATGTTTGATCATGATATAAAAATATCAACATCTTCATAGCATAGGACAGTTCATAAGACTCAGGATTCCAGATAGTCCAATGTTAAACACACTCCCATAGATTATGCCACTAGCCATATAGGTAAGTCTTATGTGGTGGTCTAGGTAACCGTGTGTGGGACTGATCACATAAATGAAGTAAATGGATTACTCACTGCTGACCTTGGGGATATCCTGGTCCTGTCCTGTGTGCTCCTACCAAGGAACAATTGAAGAGAGTACAGGGAAAACGGCGGTGCATCTGCTGCTGCTACTGAAGATTGCAAACCACAAACTGCAAACCACAAAATACCCTAGGTGCAAAAATTTATTTTAGGGCATAATAACAGCCAAAAAGAACACTCTGACGCGTTTCCCGTGGTATCCCACGCTTTATCAAAAATGCTAAATATGGATCAACGGATTCTAAATATGGATCAGCGGATGCAGAAGATGGATCAACGGATGGAGAAGATGGATCGACGGATGGAGAAGATAGACTGACATAGTGGGGATACATAATTTGCTCGGTGTTAATATCCCTGTATCCCCGACGCCGGAGCAGGAGGGTGGCATGGATGTGATGAATGGAACCTTCGACCACCTTCCATCAGCAAGCGCACCCCCTCCACCAGAAGATTTTGTGTACATGTATTCTGTTGAGGAGGAATATGACATGACAACCCCGTCAAGACCACGCCAGGAGACAACACCGCGATGTTGATTTGTTTTAAATTGTTCCATTGTCTCCTTTTATACTGTAACAAAATACAGTGTTTCTAGAACATACTGTACAGTACTGTCCAGGCATACCATACTGTATACTGTAGGCATACTCAGTACTGTACATCACAAGAGTATTAAAACAATACATGCTGTACGGATATAGAATACATATTTGTACTGGAATACATGTAGAATAAATGCATACTTTTTATTTTTCGGGTTTATTATACAGTATATAAAAAAGTATTGTATACGGTCTGAAAACAACAGCATACTGTTTCAGGTTTTCTATGAAGCTCTCAGTGACAGTATTCTATCCTAATCAATAACAACGGCCACTAAACCACTAAACTGTAGACTCCGGTACGTGTTTTTTTTAATCAGATTCAGCAATGTGTAGGCATTGTAACACAAAGCGATATTATCCATCGAAATCCCTCCATTTGCCATTTTCCGCATGAGATGACAAAGTTTTATTTTCTGAGGAACAAAAAAAAGTAAAAGTTTTACTGTAATGGTCAGTCAGTCCCCTAAAGAAGTTCCCACAGTCAGTCCCACAAATAATTTTCTCGGGGGGCGTTTCCTGTTCCCATGCGCATGCGCCTACCGTCGATGTGATGACACGCATATGCGTTTCAAGAAGGTTCCAATGCACATGCGCCTAGCGTTCCACCAATTATAGAAGCCGTTCAGCCAATGATATTGCTTACAGAAGAGAATCGCTTGACTTTTGAATCGCACTGATATTTTCAAAATGAAATAACAGAATAAAATACGGCAACATTACTCACCATAGAATTTCCCATTCAGCTGGCGCCGGCGCCGGCCCACTGCCAGTCCAGTATTCTTGATCACACACGTTGTCAGGTGACAGCAGCGGGACTACTACACCTGTAGTCAGCTGATGAGGCTGGAAATCGCTTAGGTACATGCAAGCTTGCTCGAAACTGTACACAAAATCTGGCTCAGGCTGCAGGTATCCGTGCGTGGACAGACAGCAAGGGTGGTGACTGACGGTCGGACCGTTATTGGAAGCCGGTGCTGGTGCTGGCGCATTGCTTGCCAGCGACTGATGTTTCTTACTTGGTTTTAACATGACCTTTCACCTTTTGCCGTCTGCATTATAGATACGGGAAAAATCCGGTGATACACACCAATATACTCCAATAAATTGGGGATCAATATGATAAAAACATGGATCGCTACATAACTTTTTCCTTATTGCACGCTTCCACACATGAGGAGCTGGCGAAAATTTGTAAAAGTCAAAGTTTTTGATAAAATATTGATAAATTTGAACAACTGTTGCCATCTTATCATCTGTTGCTTTAATCGCGGCCCATATTAAATAAGCGTAGGTTCTGTCGGGTTTTTGTAACACGGGCTGCATTTGTACACTCATGGCGGCGGGACTGACTCTGGAGAATAACTTAAACTAGTGTTTGTCGTTCTTTAATATGAAAAGCTTAAATTGATACATTATTGTAACCTCTCCCTTCAGTCCCAAGGCCATTTTACAATAGCCCACTGTGGTATCTTTTTTAAATGAAACACCTGCAAGTCGACACATTATTGAAGCGCATGCGCATTACAATTCATGAATGTCTGCCATCTGGCGGACACATGAAGAATTGCAACCTATTAAATCCAAACCATTCTCAATAAACGCATCAACCGCGGCTGAGAATGCAACATGAATGCGGCATGAACACGGTGAAGTGCGTAGCATTCGAAAAAAAATCCCGGAAAAATGCGGAGATGTTGTAGAATAAAAGGGGTCGGCATGATTGGAGTAGGCATTTTGGCCGATAAGTGGCTTGTGAACGCTTACTGCATGAAGCCCAATGTGTACAGTATAAGTGTATTGGTTATATGCGAGTAATGTCTTTGAAAAAAAGACAAATTAGCCTCTATATAAATGCAATTTCTGCAATCAACAAAAAATATATTAAATATTTATTTCTTTGTACTTATTTTATATCCAATTTTTTTTCTTTCATGTTATATGGGCATGATGTACTACTGTGCCAATCAATGGGTAGTGGGGGTGGAGGGTGGGGGTAGTTTCCCCAGGAGTGTGGTTAGGCCACCCGTATGGGTAGCGGGGATGGGGGTTAACCCCTAATTACTATAGCGGTTACTAACTATTGCGGTGATTAAGGGCTTAGTGTCCAAAAGATATTATTTTTTTATTGTTATGTTGTTGCCAACGGAGTACAAGGACGGTGATGAGGACAAGGATGGCCTTCATCCTTGCAGGGGTAAATGCAAATTTTTACTTTATGCTGGCTGGTTTTATTTTTAATGTGCAAATGCAGTATTATCCATATCTGGATTATAGTAATTTTGCCCATTACTGTACTGTATGTGTTGGTGTTGTGCTGGAGGGGCGGTTCTATTTATTTTAATATATAGTATTTCACTGTATTTTTACTTATTTTTTTGAATGGGTAAAAGTGCTATTAGCCATCTTTGGTAATAGCACATTTACCCATTCCTATTGTTGGTACAGGGGGTAGGTGAAGGTGGTAGTTGCCCCGGGTGGGTGTTTAGGTCTTGCGGGAGGGAAGCGTGAGGGTTTAACCCCTTCATTACCTTAGTGGTTGTAACCTCCAAGACAGGCCTGCACAACTTCAGTCCTCGGGGGCCGCAAACAGGCCAGGTTTCCAGGATATCCCTATTTCAGCACAGCTGGATCAATTAGTGGCTCAGTTATACTGAGTTATCCGTGTAGTTTTCCCCCCCAAAAAATGGGAGCCACACTCACACCGCTTTATAAGCAGATCCGCGTTGTAGCTAATCGCGCTATAATGGGGTTGAGCTGTATTAAGTTGTAGTTACTACACTCCTCATCATTGATCTAGTTTATCTAAACCTTTTATCATGCCCCCATGAATAGACAATATGTACTGTAAACAAAAAGGAGAAACAATCCGTTTTTGTCTGCACTCTATACCTTGAGATAAATTGATCATTTATACAACTTAACCTTTACTCAAGTACTCATATACAAATAAAATAATTAGCGGTGACCATAACAAACATCCAAGTGAACAATTGTATTTACTTGATTTAATATTTGAATCGCATACAATTGTTCACTTGAATGTTTGTTTTGGTCACCGCTAATTATTTTATTTGTATATGAGTACTTGAGTAAAGGTTAAGTTGTATAAATGATCAATTTATCTCAAGGTATAGAGTGCAGACAAAAACTGATTCTTTCTCCTTTTTGTTTACATATTGTCTATTCATTGGGGCATGATAAAAGGTTTAGATAAACTAGATCAATGATGAAGAGTGTAGTAACTACAACTTAATACAGCTCAACCCCGTTATAGCGCGATCAGCTACAACGCGGATCTGCTTATAAAGCGGTGTGAGTGTGGCTCCCGTTTTTTGGGGGGGAAAACAACCAGGATTTGCCATGACCAGCCACACACACACACACACACACACACACACACACACACACTATTTATCTGACAGCCCTAACCCCCTTACCCATTTAGGGTTGAACACACTAGACAGAAGATCTATTCACTGAAATTAGAGTGTGAATAGAAACTTAAAATACCAAGGTCTCAAGAAATGATGTGCGATTAAAGAGCTTTACTCTTAACCCCATGAGTGCCAGATTGATCATATCCAATTTATGTGCTATCAAGGGGTTAAGCAGTGCCCTGCAAGGGGGGAAACCACCCTTCCCCCGACTCACCACGGGCTTCTCCTGCACTGTCCATATACAATATAATACTTCCTTAGCTTCTCTAATTGGTAGTTGGGCAGCAAAAAGGAAGCATGCCTTCTTCGTGTTAACAACAAAATGACCTTGTCGGTGCCAGAGTGTATATTCTTATAGTGCCTCTGCTACTTCAAAATGTAGCAATGCTAGTGCATTGCAGCTTTAGGAACATACATAAACTGTATACTTCTGCTCAGCCCCTCACTAATATGGTATCGCCTCAAACATTGTCTACCAACACAGCACATGCAAAACACTATGCAAAACACTTTGCAATGTAACCAGCATACTACAATAGACTAGGAATGTCAGCGCTGACATGTACCTACAGTACTGGTTACTTCCTTCCTCTTCTACTGAGTGAAAGTCATGAGATAATTCTGTTACTTTCAGCACTGGCTCTGCTGTCCCTCCCCTGTCTTGGCTACATTATGAGTGTTTATATATATATATATATATATATATATATATATATATATATATATATATATATATATATATATATATATATATATATAGTGTATAAATGACAGGCAAGTTTACTTGCAACTCACCACGGGCTTCTCTCCTGCACTGCTAAACTGACACTCTCTCAGCTGGGGGGGGGGGGGGGGGGAGAGAAAGAGGGGCTGGCTCCACAGTTCACAGGTTTCTCTCTTGCACTGCCGGGACAGCCTGCTCACTGACACTATCTCAGGGGGGAGGAGAGAGATGGGGGCTGGTTCCGGAGTTCACAGGCTTCTCTCCTGCACTGCCGGGGGAAGCACGCACCCCTCCCCCCTCCTCTCTGTAAGCGGAGAGAGCTACAGATGCCGGGTAAGTGATTGTGGCAGCCATTTTTTTTCACGATCCCGGTTATAACGCAGTCTGATCGGGTGGCCCCCGAGCACCACGTTATAACGGGGTTCAGCTGTAGTATGAAGTGCAAAATCACGCTCTTCAGTCACAAGAAACCGAGGGGCAGATTGCATGATTAACGCTACTGTACAGTCAACCACCACAGAGAAAACGTTTCTCATGACTTTCAAGTAAAAAAACAATGTACTGTAACAAAGTGGTGGGGAAAGTAAGCAGCATCCTGTGTTGTATAGGAAGAAGTAAAGTATTAGCAGTTAGAAGAGGTAGGTGACCATGCCACTTTATGAATCATTTATAGGATTCACCTAGTTTATATTCAGAGGCCATGTCTAAACATAGGGGGTAGGAGGATCTAGGCGAAAATGATACAAAATTATTTACTGAAATGGAAGGGGATTCATTGAGAAGCTTCTTACCAGAAGTGGAGCAGCAAAAAATGTAAATATATTCAATATTGTTTGGTATAGATAAAAGGGTATCCAAAATATGAAAAATTCTAGGGATCAAATAAATCCTAAGATTTTCCAGCAGGTATGAAAATGAGAACGGAAGTTGGCCAAGTGGTCTTTAATCAGAACATTCTATGTTTCTATGCAAAATATTTGCCACTGATTCAATGTGGTTTCTTAATGTAATTGAGATTGCATCACCCAAATACCAGATTCATTTCAGGAACGCAGCTTTTTTTCCCAACAAAGTCACTCTGAGAAATACAATCTACATAGTTGGAAGCAGATGTTTTGGCTGTTTTCTGGCCCCAAAAAAACATTGACGCCAGTGTGGATTTTTAGCTGAAAACGACCCAAACTGGAGCTTTGGACTACAACAAACTTACCCTTACATCTGTACTTGGACTGTGCAGCAAGTGGTCAAGACAATGTAGAAATCCATTATATGAACTATACTGTCAACTATAGATACAGTGGCGGCCGCCTTTACCCTATTGCGGCCGTAGCGGCGCAAATCTGATAACCGCGGGCAGATGCAGTATGTTATTTTTTCCCGGAGTGTATTGTGGTATTTTCGCGCTCGTAATATTAGCATTTTATTAGTGCTTACTGCAATACCGTCTAAAAACTCAGGGGGGCGTTCGCGAGCTGTTGTCTTGGAAGTCTAATACTTTAGCAGTTCAACCTACGTCAGTACACAGTCTGCGTGTGCGCGCGCAGTAATTATAAATTTGCATATTTATACATGCATGTGCAGTGCTGTATGTCTCATTTGAAAAATTATGAAACGCATAGGCGTGTGCTGTAACAGTATCACATTTCGGCATTTACAGCGCTCGCCCCCGCACACAAAGGATAATTTACTGCACTGCAGTATTTCAACTTCTTATCTACAGCACAGTACACCTCTCCCACATCATTCCTTTGAATGTGTGTCTTTCTGGTTTCAATCACATTCCTGCTTGATAGCTGATGATTATTGCGCATGTGTCTGTAAGTTCACCCCTGCTTGCTTGCGAAGTTAAAGAGTGAGCGAGCAAAAAAAAATATATTTTTTTTTTTCTCTTTTTTTATTTTTATTTTCTCCACAAGCCTGCCTAAACCATCTTGATATTACGATTTTCAATCTGTGCTGTAGCTTTTGACTGCGACACTGTGCGTTTGACTGCACATGGTTGATTTGTGTTCTTTTTATGTATTTGGGGGTATAGGGATCAAATTATTATGATGACCCGCCTTTTGAAAATATATAATTTCTTTGAACTGCAGTACTGCTAATCCTTCATGCAGCTGTACCCTGTACCCCCCTCCCCCACGCACACACACAAGGCTCGCTCAAGGATTTGAACCTCTTATCGACAGACACCTCTCCCGAGCCATTCCGTTTCTAAAGCTTGCCATTGTGTTTTTAATCGTCCATGCCTAGCCGAGCATCACCTCTCTGCGCCTGCGTGCCTAATTTTCCTATTGTTGGCTTTGAGTCACCACTCTGTAATCCTCTTTGGGAAGGGAGCTAGCTGATGATTACTGCGCATGACTCACCCATCCACCCCCCCAACCCTTTGATGCTTTGTTTACAGTAACGCTTTTGATAATCCCTTCTCGAATTTGACATGTAAATCTGATTTGCACAGCACTGTGAAATTGAGAGTTAAAAAAAACATTATCTGATTCATGTTGTTGATGCAGTAAATTACCACTTTTTGGTCATTCTTTCTTTTTCTTTGGTGTAGGTGTGGGGGAGGGGGTTGTCAATGATTATGATTATCATGAATGTAAAGAAATATTTATTTTATTTTATCAGGAACAAAAAATACAAATATAAAAATAATCATGAATAATACAAAATGCAGTCTTTATTTAGTTCTTCTGTCAGATGAAAATTGAGGGCCGGTGGATAATCATGAATAATGCACATTGATAATAATATTAATTAATAATATTTCATATATAATTATATATATATATATATATAGTGGTTGACAAATCACCAAAAAATCTACTCGCCACACAAAAAAATCTACTCGCCACCTAGTACCAAACGTGTGCTGCTTGGGCTAATATTTACTCTCCCGGGGGTTAAATCCACTCGCCCGGGGCGAGCAAATGTATAGGTTTGTCGAACACTGTATATATATAATTTTTTTCCGTCTTTATCTTCTTCCTCATTCTGTGTACAGTACAGTAGTTCATTGAGAGAGGAGAGATTTTGTGTACATCATGACTGCAGTTTAGATACTGTACACTTAACTGTACAAACAGTTCACAAACTTTACACGATACCCCCCTCTCCCCCAATCCATCCTTTTTTTCTGAACAAACAAGAAAACAAAAAATGAGTGCAGTTATGTGCATACTGTATTATCGCATTGTGTACTGTATAGTACTGTCAAACTAGTCTATACTGGAACTACTGTATACTGTGACTACTGTTAAATACTTTGTAACCAGATAGCAGATAGCAAGTGCTGCTCTCTCAGGGAAAAAATGTACCACACTTACCTGTATCATACTGTACTTACAATACTACAGTACAGTACTATACCATACTACCTTCCTGATGCTTGCCCATTACGCGCGATCAAAATGGGCAACACAGTCGCAATATGGTCAATATATTTATTGCATCGTTCCACAGTGAGTACATCATTCCAAAAACTCAGTATGCCTTGCGCCAACTCATCCTTTTTGGAGGGTTTCATGACTTTTTGGATATGGTCCTTCAGCTGATGCCAGACCATTTCGATAGGATTGAAGTCTGGCGATCTGTCATTGAAGGGGGAAAAAAAGGACAATTAGTTAAAGAGATACAGTACACAGTAAAAACAGTGGGAAAAAATGAGACACGGTTACCGCACTTACTCCGCTGGCGTCTTCACCCAGTTGATACCGCGCTCAAGAATATGCGCTGTTGACGTGGTGTGCTTCGGATCGTTGTCCTGGTAGAAACGGTGACCATCCGGGAACTCACGTGTGATGTATTCCACAATCTCAGGCACAATTTTCTCTTGGAAGAAAGCTTTATTCATGATTCCTATAACAAGAAAAGAAAAGTGCTCAAAAAACTGCACACTAGTACAGTACATTGCACAAGGCAAAAGCGTGTGACATACATTTTACTGTACTTTCAAAGATGACGATGCATCCTGGTCCACACCTAGAGATGGCACCCCACACATGCATCTTCACTGGGTGTTTTGGACGCAGCTTCATAGATATGCGACCTTTTTTGTGGAATGCAAAGGTGGCAAATCTCTCCAGCGATACAGTAGACTCGTCAGTGAAGATGCAATTCTGGAAAGTTTCTCCACTGTCGATCCATGCCTGGGCCTGGACCACTCTCTTGATCTTGTTAACGTCCCTTATCATAGGGTACGTTCTGTAATGACAAGGAATAATTTTATAGGTACAGTACAGTTTCTTAAAAAACACTTTTACCTCCTGTACTGTCCAGTACTAACCTCACACGTCCATATTTCCATCCAATTCTGCATCTCATTTTCTTTATGCTGGTCTCAGATACAGTGAGATCGTGATTTTCCTGCAGAATGTATTTGACCCTTAATGCACTCTTCTCATCATTCTCTTCACTTATTTTGTCGACCAGAAGAGTTGTTTCCCTACAATGTTCAGAAAAACAACAAGCCGGTAAGTTACAGTGCAGTAGGCCACAAGAACAGCACATCATTTACATTAAAAATAGTATAAAATGAGATAGATCTACACAATATATAGTTCTATTAATATGCAGCAATATAAACAATAATAGATATACTGCACCGACACACTTTATTCGAGCAAATACCCGGTATGTACCTGGCAGATACCTGGAATGCGCCACTCCTAACCTCTGACAAGCCTCGTTGCATTTGCCTTCCCAGCCTGGGTTCATGCCTGGCTGATGGGCGGCTGATCTGTTAAATGATAATGATTAGGATTTAATAGGCTGCAATGCTTCGCGTGTCTACCAGATGGCATAAATTCATGAATTGTAATGCAGTTTATATATATATACTGTGCAGTATTGCAGCCAGCGGGAATAAAATGCTTCAATCCCTGCTTGGAAAATAACTCAATGTACTCGGGCAGAAAACAGTCACAAACCTCAATACACCCGGGTATACCCGAATTCGTGGGACTAGCCAAGCTCGAATAAAGTGTGTCGCCAGTGTACTGTATTATATAGTTATATAAATATACTTACGCGTTAGTTACCGTTGGTGTCCTCGTGCATTGTTTGGTTTTTCCGTGTGCATGATACACTACCGACACACTTTATTGAAGTGTGGTCGGTACCGCAAGCCGGGAAATCTCCCGGCTTGCTAGTGGCCGCCCCTCGGCGTGCCGCGCGTCATAGACGCGCGGTCACGCGTCATCGGGGGCGTGCGCCCGCTGCACGCGTGTCCATGGGCTCCCCGAGGGAGCCCTGGTGTCCCGCGATCGCGGGACAGCGGCAGGGGGTTCCGGGGGACCCGGCGGACCCGGCAGCGGTAGGGAGAGCGCCCCGATCGGAGGGCGCTCTTCCGCTGCTTCGGCGTGCGCCCGTCACACTCGGGCGCGCGCCAGGCTACTGCTGCGGCACAGAACGGGCAAATGCTCGAATAAACTGTGCCGCAGCAGTAGCACACGGTGGTTGATGGCACAACGAGGCCAGACGCAGCTAACCAGCGTTGGATATCTGCAATTCGGTGTCCACTCGTGTACATCTCCTTAATTCTCATGCTGAGATCCTTTGAAATCTTTTTAACAGGCATTGCTGCGAGTAGAAAGAAATACAAACACAAGAATGTAATATTCAATGTTTAGTCGATGTGTATTCAATGTGCAGTGAATCCACAAAATGTATGGTGTATTTATACGTTAATGACTCACATTTAGAGTGCGCCCACTTTTAACACCTGTACCTCGTCGCCATGCATAAAAGGTTACACACTTTGCATAGCCTCCCACTCGATGATCTGTATCTGAACTTGCCCTTGTCCAGATACTGCATTGTGCCATCTACTTCTATGGATCAACCCTGATTCTACGGACACAAGAAGCCACTCGCCTCTGCCGTGCCTATCACACAGAAAAAGCGAAAGGCGGCAGCCATTTCCAAGCCAAGGCCAAAGCGACAGGCTAATAAAGAAAACCTTCTGCTGACCACAAAAGTTAAGGGTTTTAATACACATAAGCCTTATTATGTCAAGAAGAAATTCAGTGATGTACACTCAACGCAAAACAAATGGCAGCCAGCCCATCAAATCCGCAGGCCACTTCCTCGTTTATGCTTCGACGACTCTGCCACCGCTCTCCCGGAAATCTACAGCCCATCTTCTCCTCTACTCATCCACGACGCTGCCGTCGCTCTCCCAGAAACCCACAGGCCATCTTCTGTGGGCCACTGCTCTTTGACGACGCTGCCGCTGGTGCCCCTGAAATCCACAGGTCACTTTCTCCATTATGCTTAGACGACTCTGCCGCTTCTCGCCCGGAAATCCACTGGTCGCTTTCTCCATCCTTCTTTGACGACGCTGCCGCTTCTCTCCTGGAAATCCACAGCTCACCTCCTCCATCCTTCTTTGACGACGCTGCCGCTTCGCGCCCGGAAATCCACAGGTCACCTCCTCCATCCTTCGACGACGCTGCCGCTTCTCTCCATGGAACCCCCATCTCATCCTCCATAGCACCCATCCACCCAGATGTCCACAGCACGCCATGCACAAGAAGCAGCTCGCTAGACTGCATGCTGAATGGGTTAAGTGTGGATATCCCTGGGAACTCTACTATGCTGGTAAAGATAGATCTGCTTTTAGAGACCATGCTAAATATGGATCAACGGATGGAGAAGATGGATCAAGGGATGGAGAAGATGGATCGACAGATGGAGAAGATGTATCGACGGATGGAGAAGATAGAGACTGACATAGCGGGGATACATAATTTGCTCTATGTCACGATTGTGCTCGCCACAAACCGGGACCGGACCGCGGGGCTGAGGCTGGGTTATGAAATCACCGACCTTAGACCGTGCAGACTGGTCCGGAGTGCGCAGTTCATAGTCAAACAGGCCGGGTTCAGGACTGGAGATAACAGCATAGTTGTTGGACAAGCCAGAGTCGGGGTAGGAGATATCCGGGTAGTCGTAGTTCAAGCAGGGAGTCGTCAACAGGAAATCAAGCTGGTCCTTTTGCGTCAGTGCAATCGCTGCAGGTCGGGAATGAGGTTTACGCGAGTGGCGTCCACGACCCATGGCGCCGGTCTAGGAGAAGGAAGACTGACCGCAATGGGCACACCACCAGGCAGCACTAGTAACCCCGTGTTACAGCGCAAACGAAGCAGGTCTCTAAGAACCAGGAACTCAGCGTAGCAGCAGCAGGCCTGGAGGAAACTGGACGAGTACAAGGAACTGGAAACAAAAACAGAGATACGTAACGAGAGAACAGGGCTTGTGGCAGAAACACAGGTAACATCCCATAAGGATCTATGCTCGGCAAGGAAGTGAAGTCAAAGCAGGATATTTAAAACGACAGTGACCAATCCGGACGAGGGGCATGGTGGAGGCGTGTCGAGGAGCTGTTCGTGAGTGGCTGAGAGACCAGGAAGTAGTTGAGCACAGCTGAGAGTCTGTAACACCAGTGCCAGAATCCAAGATGGCGACGGCAGAGTTCAAGGTATACACTGGGCGGCGGCATGGGTAGCGACGGGGGGCAGGGGCAGCAGCTGCTACAGTACTGGTATTGGGTAAGGAGAGGTCACACCGCAAGGAACGTGGCTCCTGATTCCTTACACTCTATGTTCATGTCCCTGTATCCCTGCCACCGGAGCAGGAGGGTGGCATGGATGTGATGAATGGGAACTTCGACCGCCTTCCAACACCAAGCGCAACCCCTCCACCAGAAGAATTTGTGTACATGTATGCCGTTGCGGAGGAGGATAACATGACAACCCCGTCAAGACCACGCCAGGAGACAACACGGTGACCAAGACAGGAGGAAAGCTTCCTCCCAGATAACCTACCCTCGCCCGCCGCCACAAGCACACCCGCTCACAGAAGAACACCCGCTCTCAGAACCCAACCTACGTACGCTTGCATCGATACGGTGCCCGACATCATCCTGCGCGAGCTACCACCTGTACTCAGGGAGAAGTATAGGGTGATGAGTGCTGGTTTACCCCAGAAGTATGCCATGTTATTTTTTAAGCACCACGTGTCCTACTTGGTGTACTGTGGGTGGGTCTACAATGTGAACTACGAAGGAAATCGCTAAAAAAGGGCGTTTCCTGAAAATTTAAGGACTATTGTGGAGGAATTGCAGCGCTATTTTTCAATTTTAGATCCTTTAATGAAAATCGTTCGAAACTCCATTAATGGCATTTTGCGCCATACAAGGCATCGTATCTGGAAGGACAATCTGGTGGGGATCTAATTTGCATGACTGTTAAACTGTTGTTTATTTTTTGTAAATGAAAGATAAAGAAAACCTGGCGCCAAATGTTTATATGGAAAGTCCTGTGATCTTCAAAGAATCTGCACAAGTGCTTGACAGGCCATGTTGGGTAACTGGTATGCAACATACAGCAATAAAACTCCTACAGAACAAACTACAAAACATATAATTTATTAAAGACTGATGAACTATGTCACATGAGACAACACTGGATCAATGTTTTTTTAAATGTTTTGACTTTCTGTACTTTAATAAAGGAGATGTTGCATTTTTTAAATTTTATGAATAAAGAATTTTTTTTAATAACACCATACTGTTGTGCTGTACATGTTTTGACTTTCTGTACTTTAATAAAGGAGATGTTGGAGCGACTTCCGGTGACGTCAGCTGGCATGGTAGCTTGAGGGAAGAGCTCCCGAGACTCCCTGCAGCACAAAAAAACACCAAAATAAACACCTTTTCGGGGACCCAACTAGGTAAAAGCCTGGAGATGGCAAACAAGCAAAAAAAAACCAGGGAACCAGGACATCGCTAAGTTTTGCGAGTCAGTTCCTAAATCAGCAAGTCGAGGAGCTGAAACCCTGACTCCCCAAGATGGTGCCGAAGAGAGCTCTCAGAGGACTGAGGCAACCACACGCGGTGCTGGGGAATGTTTGGGGGACAAAGGAGAATCGGTTGAAGCAACAAAGACCTACCTTGAGAACCTATTTGATCAATTCTCAATAAAGATGAGACACAACTTTCAAGAAGACCTTGAAACAGCTATCACGGGGGTCAAAAAGGAAATAAAAGAACTTGCAGAGCGCACAGATAAAGTGGAAACAAAACTAGAAGAAGTGTCCCTCTCTCAAACAGCTGCGGAAGAAGAGATAGGTTGCCTGGGGTATGAAATCAACTCCCTGAAGGATGCGATCGAGGATCAAGAAAACAGAGATCGCCACCAAAATATTAGGATCCGCAACATTCCTGAAGAAATAAAAATTGAAAACCTTAAAACTTACCTGAAAGACTTGTTCTCCTCCCTGATCCCAGATCTTGAACCCAGAGACCTAGAAATGGATCGCGCCCACAGAGCGCTAGGTCCCCGTTCCGAGGATCCTAGAAGGAGGAGAGACGTCATCGTAAGGATGCACTCATACTCCATAAAATAAAAACTGATGTATGAGTGCAGAGAGAGAGGAGAAATCAACTTTCAGAATGAAACCCTGCAAGTCTTCAACGACCTCTCCAGAACCACCATAGAGAGAAGACGCGACATGAAACCCCTTATCAGAATCTTAAACAACCAAAAGATCCGCTACAGATGGGGTTTCGCATTTAAATTGATCGTCCAAAGGAACAGCAGGTTCAGATCACTCACAAGACCAGAAGATGCCCCTGAATTTCTAAAATTTCTAGGCCTCCCGGGGCTGGATCACCAGAGAGAGGGAGAGGAGGAGCCGAGTTCCCGCCATACAGCGCCCCAACACAGAGCCTCTGAAAGAATCGCCTCCCAGAGAGTGCCCAGAGCTGTGGACCCGTAGCGGTTCCTGGAGAAAGATTGAACACCGGCGTCCCCCAGCTGCTCCATTTGGCCTGGCGTGGTCTGTTCCCGGTGCCTCCAGAAGGGTAAACGCCGTGAGAAACACCCAGACCCCACCTACACAGCCCAGGGCCAGCTGTTCCTGAAGGCCTCACGAGAGCTTTCCCCGCGATCGGCTCTTCGTCTCCCCCCGTCGGCTAAAGGAGAAAAATTCCTCCCGATGGCGCCACCCTTGCCTAGCCCTGAATACTACAGGCTCCTCTAGCTCCTTCCCCGTCCTACCTTTTTGCCGTCGCAGCTCGGGAGGCCGCTCTGATGAGGGTGGGCGCCCCTCTCCCGCTGCCCCCCCCTCTCCTTTGCACCGGGTTCGGCTCCCAGGTGCTCACCCGTCCCTGCCCCCGGCCCTTGTGATCTCCCCAGCGCCCTCCCTTCTGATTCCCCCCCCCCCGCCCCTCTGACCCGTTGGCTGCCTCACATGTCGGGGCTCCGGGCCTCTCCCCGAGTCTAGGGAGGGGATCCGGGGAGGTGATGCCATCTGTGCGTGTGCCGGTTATGTGGCGCCTCCGAGGAGTGGGGGCACACCTGAAAGGGAGTTCTTACCCCTTTCTTCTGTCGGGAGGGTGCCAGGGACGAGCCGGGAGCACTGGACGCCTTCTCCGAGGGGCTGGCTGAGAGAGCTGTCCCTGTGTCCACTCGTGCGAACAGAGGAGCCTCAAGTCGACGCATCCCCAAAGTTTCACGGAAGGGGGCAGCCATATACTGTAACCAGCGGCGGTGACTCCAGCAACGATCCTCAGCTACCAGGTTTGTTATACACCCGCCTTCTCCCTGAGAGTTCATAATCCTCAGAACGTGAACCTGGGGGGCCTGCTGTATCTTCCCGCTGCTTGCTTCGGTCTCCGCCCCCTTCCCCCGCTCTAGCCCTCTTGACTTTTACCCCATACTACAGGAGAACAGGCTGTGTGTAAGGGATGTTTTCCCAATGTTCAGGGCTCAGCTAGCCTTGGAGCATGTATATATATTCTCAGGAATGCAATAATGTTTAGCAAAGAAACCAGAGCATGAATAAATGCTACGTGAGACTCACTTTACTCATATAAACATAGCAGTGTACAAGTAATGCTGGAAAGATCAAACAGATCTCAATATATACCATAAAGGTCATGCAGAAACTCCCAGTAAAACAAAAGTACATACCATGATGGATAATCTTGATGTAAATAATAGAGAACTCACTTGAGTAGCAGCTCGTTCTTTGTTTGTTGCGTGCGTCATGCCGGTACATGTGAAGAGAAGGCAGTCCCGTGGGATCCAATGGCGGAGCACAGCTGTAGAAAAGTGGGGGATACAAACCTGTATGGGTAATAAAAATAGTTTATTAAGTGGTCATGAAGAGTACAGGGTTAACTCTGACACGTTTCGGGACCAGAGTCCCTTTGTCAAAGAGTGGATTTGTGTCTGCATGCTTTCCCCTTTACATATTGAAGCCCCCGCCCCCTGTGATGACGTCACGGGGAACAGATCTCGCGCGAGTTACTCAGAGAGGCAAACCCATTGGTGGACAGTCACAACCAATGGGATTTCTGACTGTGAGCTCGCCTCCCCTATGGGCTGTGGCTAACGGAGCAATGTGTATCATGGGAGCATAGCAATATACAAAACACAATGTGAAATATTTAAACGAATATAGCAAAAAGCTATTAATGATTAAAAACACGAATGTAAAACCATCAGAAGAAATGGAGAAACGTCTGGTGAATGGCAGATTAAGGCATAGATATGACTCAGATGAATAATTTGATATGTCAAATAGATAAATGGACGGAACAACATGACATCTATTGGCAAGTATATACACTGCAAAGACAAATGAATAATGAAAGATTAATCAAAATGTCTAACAAATGCCAGTCTTGCATATAGCTCACTGTTGTCATGTGAACAAAATGAACAGTACACATCAATCAATATAAGACATGATATATTAAAACATAAATCAATTGCATTGTCCATTATTCCTGTATAGAGTCTCATAATACACATGAGAAAAATCAGTTGGTATATTGAAACGTATTAAACATCATAATCTTGAGAAGATGATCTGAAATCAATCATCTGATATAACAAATAGATAAATGGACAGAGCAACATGACGTCTGTTGGTAAGTATATATAATGTAGAGACATATCTGTAATGAAGAAATAATTAATGTTTCTGAACAAAGTACAGGGGGATCGCACGGGTTGTCTTGCAGGAGGCACGGAAGGAGCAGAGGGGCCGCAGCATGGAGAGATTGGAGAGTACTTACTCTCCAACAGATCTCCAGGCAGAAAGAATGGCCGCTCGTTTATATATATATATAAAAACATAGAAAAAACAGGCGCACTCATAGCGTAAAAGGTATAACAATGTATTTATGGAGTCAAGGATTTAAAAATGCACACTCACAAACATAGCTTAATAAAAAGCATTTTTGAGTAAAACTCAGCCAGCCAGACGCAGGAACCCGGTAGCAGATGACTTTGGAACACATTATATATATATATACTACTATTAAGGTTATGGTGGGTAAAAAAAGTGACAAAAACCCTCCACAGTAAAGCATAAAGCAACTGTAAATATTACTGTATGTTCATTTGCATGTCTTAGACAGGTTGCAAACCTAAGACATGCAAATGAACATACAGTAATATTTATAGTTGCTATATATATACAAGGTTTTGTATTGTGAGGCATACTTGAGTGCTTTTATTGGGGCTCTTTTGTTCTTTTTACAATATATACATATATATATACATACACACAAAAGAAAAAGTCGGTGCATCTGACGAAACGTGTAGGATACATGTCATCACGTTAGTGCCGATCAGCTCTGTGAGGGAATTCCCTATTGAAGGAGCTGAAGGCAAAGAGAAGTGAACCTAAAAGGTTCAGTGATACATCCAGTTATCCAGCTAAGGATTCGAGAGGTGAGCGGACTCTGTGAATTTGGCAACCAGCCCACGGATCGTGGGACTCCTGAGCAATTGATCCATCCAGTATTGCCGGTGTCATGTGAGTACATGGATGAGCCGTCGGACCAGCTACACCACTCCCTTTCCAAATACAATCAGTACAGCGAGTTTACCTGCATTTTTCCCGCATTTTTCCCGGATCAGCATGCATATTTCTCTCTGTGCTGCAGTTTGGAGATTTAGCTGACGGGATCTGCAGTCCAATACCACACTGGATTCCGCGTTGTTGATGGGAATGGTGAGAATCCATTGAGCCCACACTTGTTTCGCATTAACCCCTTCCGGAGTCACGGGATTGTAATATCATATACCTCACTTACCTTAGTATTTTGGACTTTGTGGTCTGTACCTGAATATTCATCTGCCACTTCTCCTACTACATAGCAGTTGTTTTATCACTGTCTACTTTCTTCACTGATTTACAGTTTATGATTGGCAATATTTGTATTGTATACATTGTTTATTACAATTGTTTTTTATCTTCGTAATATATCAATACATCTGGGTATTTGCTTGCTTTGTTTTACATTTGATACCTTTGCACATTTTTGCATCCTATTTTTTCTTTTGTACACATTAATATGGATTAAGTTAATCCACACTTAGAGCAGCATTAGTTTGGAATATATGGGATTTCAATTATATTCTATTACATTTGATACACTTTTTTTTCTATACACATAATATTCATTCACTTTTTCTTCATCTGAGCGCTGGTTTCTATTGTTGTTGTGTGTAGATAGATAGATAGATAGATAGATAGATAGATAGATAGATATACAGTACTGTATGCTTTTCGTTTACTGAAAATATTATGTGATCTTAGTATAAACTGCATTTTCCATTCAATTTCAATTATGAAATTGTGTTTTTTTTTCTTTCCTTATTTCTTTTCCTTCATTTTAGGCTGGCATGATTCGAACAGACGAGGACGAATTTTTTATTGAGCCACTGGAAAAACTCAACCAAAACGAAGAGAGTGGTAGGACACATGTTGTATATCGCAGATCAGCTATAAAAAAGTCCTTTCCGAGTAATAACATTGACAGGCAACATAAAGGTAAGTCTGTGATGTTAATGATATGTGACATTGATTCATAGTTAAAAGCAAAAAGATGCATCTTTTGTTTCTTGCACTTCCTGCTGTTTTTCTTTATTAGAGAAGATGGCAGTTGAAAAGCTACATGTAAGAAAGGTGTTTGAGTCTTTGAAAACTTTAAATGTCACAACTGATCAATTGTAAGTGATATATTTGGAAACAAACCCATATTTTAAATAAAAAAATGTTTTTAATTGAACTGCACATTTTACCACATTTTTATTAATGTTTTTGGGGTAAATATTGATTAAAGACCAACTGCACCACAGTTGCAATTGCACCACATTTATTAAAGCGAAAATTCCATTTGCTTTCAATAGGATTCCTTTACATTAATAAATCAGATTTTTTTCCCCACTTTTGATAAATAGACCTCTTAATCTTATGATCAGAAATATCAATTCGAGATTCAGATTAAGGTGCTTGTCTCATTGTCAGATTCACATTATAAATACTTAAATAAATAGCAATAGATTTACAAGTGTATTATTTTAAAATCTCTTTTGATGTCTAATATTCAAAATATAATGACATATTCCCTTTGGTAATTAGTCCTACAGGTTGAATATACTTCAAAGGTTGGGACATATCTTAATTTTTGAGCTTTTGAAAGATCAAGTACTGTACAGCAAAGTACATGAAAAACTGTCAAGTTGGCCTCCTACAGAATTTCACATTCTGCCCTTTATCTCTCATTAGACCAAGTTTTATGCGTGCCTTACCAAGCATTTTTGCTATATTTAATCCACTAGTATTTAATCCACCATTTTCACCATTGTCCCTTACATTGCAATGTTTGGTAACTTCACTATGCCACAACAAAATTGGCATAACAGTCAAAGTATAATCAAATAAACTTAAAAACTCAGAGGTATTTGTGTCAAATATTAAATTTCTTCCAGATATTGGAGCCTTACTTATGATAAGTGTATATCTCAACAGAAAGAGTGCTTTTTGCACAGATTTGCATCACACCATATTCTAAAAACCCTTCTCACATGCACAAACTGCAATAACAGCTTTAAGCAATTAAAGGCTTTAAGCAATTTCATTTTCCATCTCCAAATCAGTGCTATATGACAAAAATTGTATAAAACTCGCAAACTTTGGCAATTTGCTGGTATTCTAAAACCTTCTTAAAGTAAAAAAAAAAATGCAAAACCGGATGGTAATACTGTACTTGCAATACCATTTTTCTTGATACCATAAGGCTGGTGTAATTGCCTCAATAAAAACGTTTAATACTAAGAAGCGGGTTTTTCTCCATCATTCCATGTTTTTTGGATTATATATTTTTTGATGGCTATGGTAATGGCAGTGACTATATTCTTTTTTTGTTATTGTTTGTTATAATTTATTTTTGAATACATCTGGATTGGTTTTGATTCAATGATCTGTCCAAACCGGGTAACCGCATTCCTTCTCGACACAATGCTATTTTTGTCCTGACTAGTCTCCTCACACTGTATTTTATAAGAACGTTGTTTTTCCCCCCCCCCCCCAACAATGGATAATGTACTACTTTTTTGTACTAATCTAACTTTTTAGAATAAGATATCTGTCAGCGGGTTCAAAGTTGATTAGGCTAATTTGTCCTACCTTTTCATATACAGTAAGTAAAATATTTTTATACATAAGCAAAAATATAGTACTTCAAATAACAAAAGACAATACATTGTGTATGCAGTGATACAAAATAAAATTATATTTTTAATTCAAACATTCATCCTACGCTCTGCATTCTCACATCAAGCACACATAAGAGAAACCGGGTTCTGGAGGTAAGGAAATATTTAACCAAATTCAAAAAGGCACACATTAAAGTCAATACCCACAGAAAGCACAAAATGAATTAGCAGAGTAAGTGTGATGGAATGATTATAAGATAGGGAGTAGAGATACTGCACCGACACACTTTATTCGAGCAAATACCCAGTATGTACCTGGCAGATACCTGGAATGTGCCGCTCCTTACCTCTGACAAGCCCCGTTGCGTTTGCCTTCCCAGCCTGGGTTCATGCCTGGCTGACGGGCGGCTGATCTGTTAAATGATAATGATTAGGATTTAATAGGCTGCAATGCTTCGCGTGTCTACCAGATGGCATAAATTCATGAATTGTAATGCAGTATATATATATATACTGTGCAGTATTGCAGCCAGCGGGAATAAAATGCTTCAATCCCTGCCTGGAAAATAACCCAATGCACTCGGGCAGAAAACAGTCTCAAACCTCAATACACCTGGGTATACCCGAATTCGTGGGACTAGCCGAGCTCGAATAAAGTGTGTCGCCAGTGTATATGGATAAAACCAGGACTGATCATCAGGACAGGTCTGACATATAAAATGCATTGTGAAATTCTGAATTGAGAATTATTAATGTCATTAATTGACTGTTACATAAAGAAACAAAGCGTACCCCACAATTGCTACATGTAACAATTTATTATCAAGATTTAGAATAGTTAGATGTTTCCTTTTTAAATTACAGACTGAACCATTTTCCAGTCAGTCACAAAACGGACTCTAGTTCCACTCATATCTTTCCTATCTCTAGATGTATCTCTAATAAGTTTTTGTCTGGTGATCTGTTTCACGTGATGGTGAACATCAGGTTTCACCTTATCTAACTTCCAAACTGGATAGCCTCTTTCTATGAATCTGGACCATAACTCCCTTGACCACATGTCATATAGTTGTTCATCAGAACATTTTCTCTTTATTCATAGAAATTTACCCTTTCGGATACCACTGATTGCACTGGTGGCAACTATCTGCCCACAAAAGACTGTTGCTAGCATTAGGTTTCCTAGGAACCTAAATCATACTAATAGATTAGTATGGATTATAAAATTCTCCCCCAATCTTTGTGATGTCCAAAAAATCAATCCTAACCGAATCACTGTGTGTGAATTTGAAATTAAATGGGTTATCGTTGACCCAGACAAAAAATGGAAAAAAAAACTAATGTGCTCCACCCCAAATGAAAATAAGATAATCTATATAACATCGATATGTGACAAAATGTGTTCTATAAGGGTTACTATCGCTGAAGATGTGGACGGCTTCCCACCACCCCATGAACAGATTTGCGTAGAAGGGGGAGAACTTGGTCGCCACAGTCGTTCCACATCTCTGAAGGTTGTAAACACCATCAAACATAAAATAATTGTGTCAGTAGAAAATCCAATGCCTCCAACAGAAAATCAATGTATACTGTAGAGTAATTGCTGTTATTTACCAGAAAAATGTTCATAGCTCGCAACCGATCCTCATGTCTGATAGAGGAATAAAGAGAGGAAACACCTAGAGTCACCTATTAATAATAGGGCATCAAGTCTCAGGATGGCCACCACTTTTAAACTATGGCATCAGTTGCTGACATACATATGCTGTGTGGCATCCAGCATAGCATACCGATCAAGCCAACCTATGGTTGTTAAATGTAGCACATCCTGTAGCCATCCTGAGACTTAATGCCCTATTATTAATAGGTGACTCTAGGTGTTTATTTAGCCCAATTTACCAGATTTAATTTGAGAATAATTCATCTGTGCTACACCTCTGTAGTCCAACCCTACCTCCCCATCACCCTTCCTATTTAATTACATTGTGTGTTTATAATTATTACCTTATATGTAGACTTTATTTTAGTTTGATACCTATTAAATGCTAAGTTTTAACCGCCCAGGAGTGCATTTGACAAATGAGCTACTAGTTAGAGTGTTGAGGTACTAATACACCTCTACTCTCTAATTTATGCTAGTAATCCACATGTAAGTTGATTTCCATTCCATCTCATTCACCACAATCAAAAGGTGTTTGGTTTCTCTGAGAAAAAATCGTAACTCAACTACCAGAGGCTGCAAGAAACTTTCAACATACTCTGATCGACCTTCACTAAGGGAGCCGATACCCGATACTATAGGTCTCCCCAAGGGGCACATGGGATTATTGTGCAATTTGGGGGAGATGATGGAATATGGGTACGGTGGGCTTGTCTCAATATAAATACTTAAAACTCAGCCACTGTCAAAATACCCTCATCCAGACCTGACTTCAAAAATCGAAACATTATTTGCAAAGAAATATACTTTAGCCTTACCCAAAATGTTGATATAGGGGAGTAGAGTGGCACAATACTGAGCATAATCATCATATAATATGTATCTCATATCGCTTAACATACCATAGTCGTAGTCCCATAAAGTGAAAGCAAAATACATTTCAAAGGTATACACCATTAACATTTTGGGTATGAGTAAGGCTAGAATATGTGACATCAATGTGATCTTGGGTACCCGATACTCACCCCTTGTGAAATTCTACCTCTTCTGAGTGGAGTTAAAAGTTTTGAGTCAAATTTTGGTCCATCTGATGCTCTATTTATATTTAAGCTTCTAGCCTTGAAACTTGATATAATATCTATTTATCTTTTATAATATAGTGTGCATTTTGTGATCTAACTTTCCAAATATGCATGCTGTACTGCTGCTATTAAGAAAACTCCTCTATGTTGCAGACACTCTGTCACATGGTTCAGTTCCACTGCCTCAATTGTCACCTTGTTATATTGTAACTTAGTATGTCTCTGCAGTAGTTATGGTATACTGCTAATTGAAATTATGCCATTATATATCTGGTGAACTAACTTTCTCAAATGTTCTGCAGTATTGCTGCTTTCTAGGTAACCCCATTATGCTTCTGATAGTCTATTATAATATCAGTTTATGTTGTCTACGTTTGACTTGTCAGTAACTACTGATGAACATACAGTATATGATGTTTCTTATTTGCTCAGAGATCTTTTTATACTCTGTAAAAGAGTGTCTGCTCTTAATATTGACAATGTATTTTGGCGCTCACGTGGTTAGCAACATGTCTCATGGCATGCACAGCACAAACGTTATGACACAAATTCCGCAAGTGTGAAAATAAAATAAAATAGTACTAATATGTACAGTACAGTACAAGGTCATTAGACAAAGACACGTGTACATTTATTTCCTCTTCCAAACATCTGCACTCACTACATTGTACCATTCAGTACAGAGTATCATAGGTAAAGATATTCAGTGCGCCACCTTCCGGACACAGACGTGACTGCAACAAAATACATCATTTCGTCTGACCACAAACAAGGTCCGTGCGGCGAGGTGCACGGTGAGGCAACGGATGGGGTGCACACTATTTGGGGCCAATTACACATATATCATGGTCTATTTGTAGGGCTTGGAGGAAGGGAGGCAAAGTTATCCCTGTATAACTGCTGGAATGCTTTTCTGGCTGCTAAAATAATTGCTAGAATAGTGCTCCGTCGTGTGGGAGGATGGTCCCCTTAGGGTCCTAGGCCTTGGTACAGCTGAACTGGCTGAACAAGTCGTAGTTCCACCACTGGCTGTACATAGAATTTTTCTTAAAAGAACCCCTGCCCTGTAGATCTTACAATCTTGTTTTGGTGCCTGCGGCAAAGGGAGATAAAGCGACTTTCCCAAGGTCACAAGGAGCTTACACTAAGATTCTCTTTGTAGTTTCTCTGTATATTTGAACTAATTAAATACAGTACCTTTGTGAGCTTTCATTATGCATTATTTTGGTGCTTAAAACTCTTCTTTTGCAATCCATGTGTTCTATTAAGTATGCATGTTTGCCATTCTGATACAGTTCCCAAGTAGAAGAGAGAATATAAGTTTTAGAAAAGCAAAGTTTTCTCCAATAGGCATATATCAGAAGACTTTCAAAGCTCTCTGTTTACCTCACACATTTAAATGATCTTGCAGTATGTCTATCACACACAGTCCAAAAGAAAAATAATAATTTTGGTCCCTTAATCCAGCGGTGCGCAAACTTGGGGGCGGGAGAATTTGTAGGGGGGGCACGGGCGGTTACAGAGGCCCTGTACTCTTCCCCATGGCATTTAAATTAAATGCTGGGGGAGGCATGATGCCTCTGTAACTCACTTATTTGCTGCCAGCCGGGTCTTTGTCGACACGTCACCATGGCAACGCGGTGTCAAATGACACTGTGGGGTCATGTGACGGCATGAGTCGCCATTGCAATGCGCGTCAAATGACGCGGTGGGGTCATGTTAGGTCACATGACCCGCAACGTCATTTGACGCTGAGCCATTGGGAGAGAGGGGCGCGAACGCTGCAACTCCCAAGAAGGGGGCCGCAGCTCAAAAAGTTTGTGAACTGCTGCCTTAATCTGTGACAATATCTCAAAGCACATGCGCAGAACGTACCAGTCATCTGATTTCACTTATAAGAGATTAGGGAACATTTCCAACCTCTAAGATTAATTTATTCCTTACTATTATACTATGGTCCTGCCACAATATTTCGTTGGGGTTTAGGACCGGACTTTGACTAGTCTATTCTAAAACATGGATTTTCTTCTTCTACAGCTTTTCTTTTGTAGATCTGCTTGCATGTTTAAGATCATTGTCTTGCTGCATGACTCACTTTCTCTTGAGCTTCAGCTCACGGACAGATGGCTTGACATTCTCTAGAATCTTCTGATACAATGCAGAATTCATGTTTGTGTCAAGGATGGCAGGCTGTCCAGGTCCTGACGCAGCTAAGTAGCCCCAAACCATAACACTCCCACCACTTGAAAGCTGAGATGAGGTTCTTCTGTTCAAACATAGTGTTTAGTTTTCGCCAAACATAATGTTTCTCATTCTGCACGGTCCCCGGCATCTAATTTAAATAGCGCAGGGACTCTGTAACCGCCACGCCCCCCAGTTTGCGCACCCCTTCACTAGAATTTGCAGGGATTGTGTGTGTTTGTTAATTGTCAAGTGGTAACAGTTATTTGGAGGTTAGTGATCCCTCCTCGCTGGATTTATGTTCACTCCTCAACACTTTTTAAATAGCAGGTTTTTTTTGTAATGCACCAGTGGAAAACTGGTCTATTGAGACATTTCTGTGTCCATTGCAGGGGGTGGAACAGGGTAATCTACCTCAAGTGGTGCTGATATTAATAAAATGTGTGTATACTGAGCATAATACTCTTAAAGTTTGAGTGAGATGATAAGATGAATCACACTATAAATTTGATGGTCCTGTATGGCAGATGATTCTGTGAATAAAGTTTAGAGATAGAACATAGTGAAGTATTGCTTGAAAATGGACTTTGCAAATGATAGAAAGCCACTTACAATTCATGAGAAATAAATACCATGGTGGAACACATCCCGGCTCAAAATTAATGTGAGAGATATCTCAAGTCGCGTCTCAGTTGTAAGTTTTCTACTGCATGGTCCGTGGGCTCTCCCCTTCTTGTCTGTTCGAAATGATGTCTTTGAATTCAGCAACGCCCACACATGAGCACGGTGCTTGTGGTCTTCCTCAGGTGTGAAACTCTTTGTCCCTGTTTATCCCTACATTTAGCTCTTTAAATATATGTGATTGGTCAATGGGATAATTGGGATGCTAGCTATATGCAATGCATAGCAAGTGTTCAGGAATATATCATTTAAAAAAAACAGTAGAGAAAATGTTACACATGATTACATAGTCACAACAATATATTTAAGTCAATACAAATAAATAAAATCATAAAAGATATATAGTAAAAACATATAATATTTTTTTTAAAATTGTAAAAGAAAATCACTGAAAATACACAGGGAAAAAAAGAATATTAAGAAAATAGCAAATAGATATCAATATGTACTAGAATGATACAATATAGGTATGATATAGTAGACCTATTAAGTGGAATACACTTTTTAGAAAATGTATTTTACCATTAATGTATAAGCGGTTACTAACATAATCTAGCAATATTAAATAGTTGCATAATAGTTACATAGTAGATGAGGATGAAAAAATACAGATCAAGTTCAACCTATGCTAAATTTAGATGACAGGTACTTTATCCTATATTTGAACTTTTTTTTTAAAGACATGTATTATATCTGCCATCAGTCTCCATGGGTAAGGAATTCCACATGTTAATGGACCTTACTGTAAAGAACCCTTTCCTTTATTGCTGGTGAAATCGCCTTTCCTCCAACCTTACATAATGACCCTGTGGCGTTTTTACTGCCCTTGGGATGAATAGTTCTTTTGAAAACTCCTTGTTTTGTCCCTGAATATATTTGTATATAGTTATATCCCCTCTGTGAGTGGGTTAACTGACTTTGCATCTCCCAAGTCCTTGCTTAAAAGCTGTGTTTAAAGCAGCATGCATTGGCTAAGGGTTGCTCATGTAATGTGAGCATGAGATAAAAAGTGGCACTGTGTGCTCATTTGCATGTCATTTCCCAGAATCCCTTGCTGCAGTGGAAATGCTGTTTGATGGGTGATAATGGTGAAAGACAGGGTTGCAGACCTGTCTAAGACATGCAAATGAATATACAGGAATATTTACAGTTGCTTTATGCTTTACTGTGGAGGGTTTTAGTCACTTTTTTTTTACCCACCATAACCTTAATAGTGGTGGTATATATATGTATGTATATTTATTTATATATATATATTTATATATATATATATATATATATATATTTATTTATATATATATATTTATTTATATATATTTATTTATATATATATTTATTTATTTAGTTAGTTAGTGTGGTGCTGTTGTGTGTGTATTTTTTTAATTGTGGTTAGCGGGGGTGGATGAAGGGGGTATTAGCCCCAACTGTGGTTTTTTAGGGGTTGCGGGTGGGCTTAACCCCTTCATGACCGTAGCGGTATTAACCGCTAAGGTCATGAAGGGGTTAAGTGCACCCGCAACCCCTCCCCCCCCCCGCAAGCCCTAAAAAACACCAAGGGCCAAATAACCCCATTCATCCACCCCCGCTAACCACAAAAAACCTGGCATGGCTGGTTAACCCCTTCATTACCTTAGCGGTTAGCCGCTAATGTAATGAAGTGGGCTTTAAATGCATTTTTCCTGCCTCGGATGCATGCCGGGGGGCTCCGATGCTGCTATTAATGGTATCAGCTCCGGAGACCTCCGGCATCAATCCCAGGCAGGAAAAAGGCCTGATTTTTTTTCTTCCTAATTCCCTTGCTTAGTGCACAGACCCCTAAACGAGCGCGAAAATACCGGAACATATTTCGTAAAAAAAAAAAAAACGCATCTGCCCGCGGTTATCAAAGTTGCGCCGATTCGACTGCATTAGGATAAAGGCGGCCGCCACTGTAAGTAAGTGTAAAGTGTGTGTGCCAGAGACAGGCATAATTGTGGGTGTAATTGATGAGTGTACAGGGGCATAGAAATCCATAATAATAAGTTCATTGCATACAGTAAGTGGGCAGGTGAATGTGGTGTTGTGTGTGAATGTGGCCATGTGGATGAAGTAATGTGTGAATTCGTTAATGGTAGGGGGGTTTGTATTAGTTTGATGTGGTGGTGTAGGCGTTGTCCTTGAATTGCGGAGCGTGGGGTAACGGCCGCTGGGCGTGGGGTGTGAAGGTTTGTGAGCGGCGACAATTGCGGAGCGTGCGGTAAGTAGCGGAGCGGGTGGGAATGGTGATTTGGTGGCTGGGTAAGAGGGGGGGCTTGAGCAGTGGTGTGGCTGTTGGCCGTGAAGGCAGCCATCGCGGAGCGGGCAGTATCGGATCGGGTGGGAAGGCAGATTTTGTGGGCGGGTAAGGGGGGGGGCTGGAGCGGTGGCGTGGCCATTGGCCATGAAGGCGGCCATTGCGGAGCATGCTGGAAGTAGCGGAGCGCCCAGGAAGGGTGATTTGCAGAGAGGGCAGTATCGGATCGGGCGCGAAGGCTGATTTTGTTGGCGGGTAAGAGGGGTGGCTGTAACGGTGGCATGTCCGTTGGCCGTGAAGGCGGACATTGGGGAGCGTGGAAGGGTGATTTGGTGGTCGGGTAAGAGGGGGTGCTGGAGCGGTGGCGTGGGCGTTGGCCGTGATGGCGGCCTTTGTGGAGTGTCCAGGAAGTGCGGGTAAGAGGGGGGGCTGGAACGGTGGCATTGCCGTTGGCCTGCGAAGGCGGCCATTGAAGTAGCGGAGCGGCCGGGAAGAGTGATTTTTTTGGCCGGATAAGAGGGGGGTGTGAAGACACAGTAAGTGTGCTGGTGATACAGTATGATGGTTCGTGAAGGAAGGTGTCAAATTGGTATTTGTGGAATTATCTGTATTGCGTGCGTGAGATGTAAATGTAAAGGAAGGTGTTCATCAAAAATGTATGTTGTGTTGAATGCGACCATTGTCAGATGTACATAAAATTATTTGAATGCGGCCATTTTGTTTTGTGTTCTTACAGGGTCATGATGATGTGGGCGAATAAGTAGTTTGGCGGGAATGCGGCCATTTTATTGGAGATTGATATTGAGGGTTAAAATGAATATAGTGTTATTGATGTACTTATGCGTGATGGTTTAAAATGCGGCCATTTGTATGAAGTTGTACAATAAGTATGTAATGGTGTTATAAATATTTGTTATCGTGAATGCGTCCATTGTTAGATGTATTTTTTTTTTAATGCGGCCATTTTGTGTAGTGTTGTACAGGCTAATGATGCTGGTGGCAGATGTGTGAGAACAATGTGTTTTACGTGAAGGCGGCCATTTTATGACAGTTAGATTGAGTAACTTAGGGGTAAAATTAATATACTCTTTGGGATGTAATCATGCGTGAATGGCAATTTATTTGGAGCCTGCGTGTATGTATTATTGCGTGAATGCGGGAATAGTACATTAAGGTGGGCATTGTTGAGCGGGCGGAATTGCGGATCGTCCGGTAACGGGCGGTGGTTGTCGGGCGTGAAGGTGGCGGCCATTGTTGAGATTGCGGGAATTGTGGATCGTCGCCATTGAACTGGTTTGTGACCGGTGGCCTGTCCGTTGGCCATGAATGCGGCCATTGCGGAGCAGGCACAAAGGCTCAGTGATTAATTTGTTGTCCGGGTTAGAGAGCGGGCTGCTGATATGTGGTAAGTTGCGGAGCGGCCGGGAAGGGCCATTGTCCATGAAGGTGTCCGTGAAGGTGCGGGCATTGCGGAGCATGCAGGAAGTGTGAGTGAGGTGCAGACAGTACAGAGAAAGAGGGGTGTTGGCGGGCTGCTGATGGGTGTGAAGTTGCGGAGCAGGCGGGAAGGGCCGTGGGTTGAGTAGCGGTTGTGGGCTGGTGATGTGTGGGAAGGGGCTGGTGATGGGTGTGAACTTGCGGAGCCATTTGACACAGTAAGGGGAGTGCTCATGTGGTTATTTGTGAGACCGTGGATGGGTAAGAGGGGGGTGAAGAGCAGACACAGTAAGGGGAGTGCTGATGTGGTAATGTGTGAGACCGTGGATGGGTAAGAGGGAGGGTGGACTGCAGAGAGTGTGTTAAACTTACCAAGGTGTGTGTCTGCGTCCACAAGGGTGATTCAGCAGGGAGAGAGTGTCGGAGTGTTATGGTGAGTCTGCAGGGGTGAGACTGTTTGTAGAGTAGGTGTGTCCATTATTGTGATGGGGGAGGGGTACCAAGCGAGTAATAAAGGGGTGACCCCCATTAGGCACCCCCTTGCACCGTCTGGGAGGTGAGGGGTTAACCAGAAATTTACTTATAATACATATGTTCCCCTGCTTCACAACCAAAAGGTATGTCCCTTGGTTATCATATTCCCACATTTAGAGGGATTTCATGTATTTTTATTCCCCTGCCTCAGTGCAAACTGTGTTCTATCTGCTATATATTGGTACAATTATTGGTGTTTGTACCTTTACAGTGTATGCACCAACCACATACACTGGGATAAGTTCGGGAGGGAAAGGGTTAATGACATTTAAATGTTTATTGCCCTTTGTTCCCTTTCCCGCCTTTTCAGTCTCCATTTTGCAGTATCTGCAGTATCTCCATAGGTCGCCATTGGAGCCCCATGTAATCCTATGGAGATTTCACAGATTTGGGACCGATACCTGAGAAGACCTGCAGGTGGCGCCTGAGAGGAGGAGCGGAGCTTCCCCATTGAAAGTGAATGGAGTAATGTCTTTCAATGGGGATTCCTCGAGTCCGATCTCCAGGAACGAGCTGGCAGCCAGCCAGACCGCAAAAACGCAAAAGCGGATACAATGTCAATGAGGAGCTTTGATCACACAATTAATGTGGGAACTAGGCTTCGGTCAAGTTCACCACCAAAGGCATGGGAAACTTTTGTTCTAGGGCATCCTGAAATAAAATTATTTTTGCCCCTAGGAACCCCCTTATTCGACCCCACCCGGGTCCGACATTTAATGGCAGCAAGAAAGGGTCGTGCCGGCCATGAGGGTCCTACCATTGGCCGCAATGGCGGAGAAAAGCTGTGTGGCTTTCAAACACTAAGTCAGAAAGTGTGAAAAGTGGAAACCCATATCTCCGGTTCTGTGGAGACAAGAAGGCTGGAATTTGGCCTGCATGTAGTCACTGCTCCGGCATGACTGCATGGCAATTTCCAGCCCTCTCCCCTCAACTGAAAGGACTAGGGTTAACTGTAAAAAAGTGTGAGTTGCCCATTGACTCCAATAGGAGCGGAGGTCCCATTGAATCCTATGGCAGTGCCGGCCCATGCATTTCCTATGGCAGCGCCGGCCCTATTGATTCCAATGGAGGTAAAAGCCGTGAGGTAAACGGCTAAGTTAAAAACTGAAAAAACCTGAAGTCCATACCTCTGGTTCTGTACGGTCCAGAGGGCTGGGATTTGGCCCCCATGTAGTCATCGTTCCGGCATGGCAAATACAGACCCTCTCTGAGCAACAGAATGGAGTATGGTTAATTGTTTAAAGTGGGTTTCTGCCATTGACTTCAATGGCAGAGAAAATGCAGCTCCTGTAAATGTGCATTTAAAGTCATTTATTGTAACTCCGGTTTGGTGGGTCCCAGCGAACTGAAAATTGGCCACCGAGTAGAATCCTCTCCGGCATGAAGATCTGGCAATTTGTAGCCCGCTCGGCCCAGCCGAACGGATTATTTTAATACATATATGAATGTGAAAATATACTGTATTTGGTGTCTGGCATAAAAGCCCGGGAAAGATACTGGCTCTGCAGTATGTTAATGGTCAGGGGGCGACACTATGTCTAAAACAAGACCCCTGATCAAAGGCTCCCCCACCTTGATTGTATATGCTAGGGCGGGGAAAAGCAGGTCTTGAGTAGTTCTGGAGGTGTTATAAATCACACTTGCAGACAAAGGTTTTCCTGTCCAGATCCTCTTCTGGCAGACTGAGAGGCGCCATTTCTTTAGTGTGGGGTTAAGAAAATGAGGTCCTAAGTCATGGAATGTGCGCATGTGTCAGCTACCTGGGGGCATGTCCCAAAATGCTTCCCACATTAGCTGGAAAAATGTAATTGGGTGCAGGTAATTGTTAACCAATACCTGGCACTCAATGTTGGGGTATAGGGCTTAAATTCTATATAACTGATTATAAGCTCTATGCCCATAGTCTTCGTCTTCGTCTTCATTACAACATCTAAATGATACATGATTGCCTGATGAATTGCCAATCCAGATCCTGATTGCTTCATTGCCACTTCCCCAAAGTAAGTGTATATATCCTGTGTGTTATTTGTATATTCTGTGTGTTCACCTTTTTCAAGGAATAAAGTTTCTTTATTATATCTTAGTCTCATTCGATTCAACCCAGTGATTTTGGGGTATTATTATAACCCTGCACAAGCTACTGTGACAGTGATGTCATCTTACCTCTTGGCCAATGAGAGCCGTGAAGGAGGCGGGTCACAGTGGAGTAGGTGTGTCCGTGATGTCAGCTTACCTCTTGGCCAATGAGAGTCGTGGGAGAGGCAAGTCATGGGCGGGCGGACCGAGGGACCAATGAGAATCTCCTCATCTACTAACAATCAAGCAAATTTCATTTTTATATACTGCTGCGGCACACTTTATTCTAACAAATCACCGGTTTGTCACCGGCTTGTTCCTGGAATGCGACGCTGTTCACCCGGAGCATGCCGCGTTCGTTTTGCCTTCCCAGCCACCGGTCATGCCCGGCTGACGCCAGATGGCAGAAATTCATGAATTGTAATGCAGTATATATATACATACAGTATATATATATATATATATATATATATATATATATATATATATATATATATACTGTATAACAACAACCCCTATAGCCCCTAACATATGCACATCAATGATACTATAGGCCGTCCCCTGGCGAGATGTGTTTGCAGCAGAGAGAGATCCGCTGCTCTCTCTGCGCAAACATCAGCACATTAAAAATTATTTAAAATACATTTTTATTCATAGTGTAGATGTGCAGGGGGTCTCCGGAGCTGACAGTTGTATTTGCATATTTGCTTTCCTGTGGAGGGTTTTTGTCACTTTTTTTACTCACCATAACTTAACTCAGTATTATGGTACAGCCTATCCCATAGCCTCTTTGCATAACCAGTTAAAATCAACCCCACACTGATGAGACCCATCAAGGTCGAAACAGCTGTCTGTGGGTGGTTTTCTGGGTATGCACCTTAACCCTGGCTGTGCTCAAAGCTGTGACCATGCAGAAAGCTTAAGCCTATAGGGAACCATGTTAAAAATGGTTTTTGAGGCAAAAAGTGACACTGTGTGCTCATTTGCATGTCATTTCCCAGAATCCCTTGCTGCAGTGGAAGTGCTGTATGCTGGGTGATAATGGGGAAAGGAGGGGTTGCAGACCTGCCTAAGACATACAGATGAGCATACAGTTGTATTTGCATATATATATATATATATATATAAATATATATATATATAATCAAAAAATAAATAGATGATACCGTTCTGTGGCTAACGAAATGCTTTTATTTGTGCGAGCTTTCGAGATATACTGATCTCTTCTTCCGGCGATGTTACAATGAATGAAGCAAGGATAACTTAAAAACAGTGTCTCTTGGAATGTTATCTGTGCTTGTCCTTCATACATAGGTGAGACAGGACAGGGGCTAAACAAGAGAATGAACCTGCATCGCCACAGCATCACACGCGGAACAAGAGACAGTCCTGTTGGCGAACATTTCTCTGACTCTGGCCATAAGATGAACGATCTGAGGGTTGCCATACTCAAAGGTAATCTTAAAACCCCGAAAGAGAGACGGACAGCTCAGCATTCTGTGAGCCAATGTGTGTATGTATTGAATGTATAGGCCAGGTTTATTTTTTTTACATTCAGGGTTTGTTCCGTGGTTCCGCGTGAGACCTCTGGAGACCACCTGTGGTTTTCTCAGGTATCTCACGGGTATCAGGCTGGTGGTTCCACGGGTGACACATGCGGGGATGAAGCGGTGGCCTCACATCTGTGGGGGCACCGCGGACCCGTAGTCTGCGGGGATGAAGCTGTGTGGTCCCACTTCTGTGGGGGCACCGCCGACCCATAGGTGCGGGGATGAAGATGTGTGGTCCCACTTCTGTGGGGGCACCGCGGACCCGTAGTGAGCACTCGTGAGTTCCCCAGACCCCCGTGGGAACTACCCGAGGCCCCGCAGACACCTGTGGGTCTGACCCGGGGCTCCCAGACATCCTTGGGCCTACCGTGGGGACCCAATTGTGGCCCACGGTGACCCAAGGAGACCACCTGGGGGCCATGATGCTGGTGGGACACACCAGCAGGCATCCAGAACCTGTTTGAAAAGGGCTGCTGGTACCCTGTAGGTCTGTCAGGTGCCCCGCCAGCCCATCGGGTACTCGCGTGAGGCTGCGTTATGAACCCTGTTTGTAAAAGGATAAATCTTGTATTTATGGGGGGGCACAGGGGGTGGGTAATGTATTTAATAAATATAATGATGTTTATTGTGGGTCACTGTATTGTTTTTATTGTGGGTACTGGGGTGGTGGGGGGTTCCCCAACAGTATGTGGGTAGGCCTCCCTTGTGGGTAGTGGGTGAGGGTGGTTAGACCTCACGGGTTGGGGGGTTAGTGTGGGAGGGTATGTAGGCATCCCGAGTGGTGGGTGAGGGTGGGTTAACCCCTTAATGACTGTAGCGGTTAATAACCGCTATGGTGATTAAGGGGTTAGGGGACATTACTTTGGATGATTTAATTTTTGTGTCTGTTTTGCAGAAGCGGAGGGGCCATGGCCAGGATGGGGGGGGGGTAACGGTATGTGGGTAGGGGGTGAGGGTGGTTAGACCTCACAGTATGCACATCGGACCCCCCCCCCTCCCCACATTTACATAAACTGCACTCACAGCAACACAGGCAGGGAGATTTAACAGACACATTAGGGGTAGGGGGCTTTACACAGATTACACTCAAGGCAGGGAGATTTAACAGAAACATTAGGGGGAGGGGGCTTTACACAGATTACACTCAAGGCAGGGAGATTTAACAGAAACATTAGGGGGAGGGGGCCTTACACAGATTACACTCAAGGCAGGGAGATACAGGGGATGTACTGTACTGTATGTTGTTTATTGCAATGCTTCAATGTGTGTACAGTATAATGTTTTTACAATTAGATAGATGTAATCCTTGGTATTGTAAGGGTTAGCCTTGGTTTTAAATTTTGTATTCTGGTTGGTACTTATATATTGATTTTTGTTTACTTGATTGGTTAAAATAGTTTACTTGTTTGGAGGTACAGTATTTGTATTTTGCTTGCAATGATATTGTTCACATTCATTTGCAGAATGTATATGGTGCATAGATTTTATGCATCATAAATACAATGTAAATGCAATGTATTGATTGGAATGTGAGGTTTTTCATTGGCATTTGATGATTTAGATTTTAAGATCAGTTAGGATTATTAAAGGAAATTCATTTTAATGTAGTGTGTCTGTATGGAGAAGTGTTATCTGTAGTACAGTATGATTTTGATAACCCTTCTACATTTATTTGTATATTGGTTCATCATGTGTGTGTATATTCTGTGTATATTTATATATATATATGTGTATATTTATATATATATATATATATATATATATATATATATATATATATATATATATATATGTGTAGAGGTATCAGTACCGTGTTAGCCGAGCTTCAATAATCAAAAAATAAATAGATGATACCGTTCTGTGGCTAACGAAATGCTTTTATTTGTGCGAGCTTTCGAGATACACTGATCTCTTCTTCCGGCGATGTTACAATGAATGAAGCAAGGATAACTTAAAAACAGTGTCTCTTGGAATGTTATCTGTGCTTGTCCTTCCCCCGGTGTGGATGTGTTTTATGGCTAGAGGTGTCAAAGGGTAACTGAAAGCAAGTGAAGAAAGAGTGTGTATGTGTATCAGTGTGAATAAAAATGAATGGAGAGCCCACAGTATAAACAGTGCTCTACACAACATTATATATATATATATATATATATATATATATATATATATATATATATATATATATAGGGGTGTGACTAGCTTGAGACCGCCATTTGCCCACGAGCATCGAGGCCTGCTGCTGCCAGAGACGCTGTCCTTGGTGTGTATCAGACGGCTCCAACACAACCTAACCATAGAGGACCTGGAGGACCTTTTCTGTGTAGAGGGTCCCTTCCCAGCCGAACACTGCATGTGAGCTTCCGCTTCCGGTTCACCGGCTCACCGGCTACACGAGGGGAGTCACGTGACGACGCCAGGACTTGAGCTACACAGAGAGGATCGAGCCGACGGCACATGAGAGCCAATCTCATACACGCTATTTATTGCTTTATCCTTGTGAGTGGGCATTTGTCAGATTTTATGTTCCTTGAAATACAATTTTTATTATGTTAATGCACTAGGTGTGCGCCTGTTTTTTCTTTTCCTTTTTTTTTCAGATATGGTCAGGGACTGGTGATCCCTTTAAAATGGGCAGCAAGAACCTGGTGCACTTATCATTGGAACAGGACTTTTTAAATATTGAAGGTTTTTTTGTATTTTTTACTTTTTTACTTTTTCACTTTTTTAAATTTTGTATTATTAAAAACTATTAGTAGTCTAAACCTACAGAGGTCTTTTAATCTAGTTATAAGTAGTGAATTAGTCCACTATGCATTGCATTTTTTGTCTATATCAATGTGTATTAGTTTTAAACTAGTCACCCCACCAAGCACCTTATATGATTAGCTAGACTGATTCATTTTATAAATTAGTAATATATAGAGTCGCTACTTCATTCCTTTGTTTGTTTTGTTATATATATATATTTATTTATATTCATGTATTTATTTATTTATTTAGATTTATTTATTAATTGTGGGGCTGCTGTGCGTGATATTTTTTTATTGTGGGTAGCGGGGGTGGGTGAAGGGGGTATTTGGCCCTTGGTGTGAGTTTAGAACTTGTGGGGGGGTTGCGGGTGCACTTAACCCCTTCACGACCGTGGCAGTTAATACCGCTACGGTCGTGAAGGAGTTAAGTGCACCTGCTACCCCCCCCCCCCCACAAGCCCTAAACAACCACCGTTGGGGCTAATACCCCCTTCACCCACCCCCGCTACCCATAATAAAAAAAATTCACACACAGCAGCAGCACAATTAATAAATAAATCTAAATAAATACATGAATATAAATAAATAAATTTAAAATACATTTTTATTCATAGTGTAGATGTGCAGGGGGTCTCCGGAGCTGAACCGCTTTGGTTTTAGGTCTGGGGACCCCCTGCTTCCCGAGATACAGGCCCCTTTATGGAGTACCGGTATCCCTCTGCTTTGTTTACATTCCGCGGTGACGTGATCGGGACCTTTAAATGCAGAGGGATACCGGCACCTCATAAAGGGGCCTGTATCTCGGGAAGCAGGGGGTCCCCGGACCTGAAACCAACGCGGTTCAGCTCCGGAGACCCCCTGCACATCTACACTATGAATAAAAATGTATTTTAAATAATTTTTAATGTGCCGATGTTTGCGCAGAGTGAGCAGCGGATCTCTCTCTGCTGCAAACACATCTCGCCAGGGGACGGCCTATAGTATCATTGATGTGCATATACAGTACTGTATGTGTATGTTAGGGGTTATAGGGGTTGTTGTTATGCAGTATATACTGTATATATACAGTACATACTGCATTACAATTCATGAATTTCTCGGCTTCAAAGACAACAGCTCGCAAACGCCCCCATGAGTTTTTACTCGGCATTGCAATATTGCAGCCAGCGGGAATAAAATGCTTAAATCACTGCCGCGAAAATAACGCAATACACCCCGGGAGAAAACGACACAAAACCGCAGATAACCGGGATAATCTGAAATTCGCGGAGCTAGCCGAGTTAGAATAAAGTTGGTCGCCTCTGTATATAGAAAATGCTGGGTGTTTGTCAAACTTTTTGAAAGATCGGTTCATCAGGGCAGAAAGGAGTATTTCCTCGACTTCCATTTGGTGGATCAGGAGTGGCACTGTTGCTTCTAATGGAAGGTAAACTATGTCAAAGGTCAGCAGTAGGCAGTTCTGCAGTCATGGCTTGTTGGCAGTTTGGTACTGTCCTCTCATGGAGGTAGAGCTACTAGTGAATCATCAACAGCTGGGTGTGGTGCTGTCATGGCCACTGAGGGTGAACAGCTGGTGGCTGGAACATGACATCATCTGGAACTTTGCATGTTTGCAAGGTCTGCTAATTTATGTACTGTATAAAATTGTAAATAAAATGCTGTGTTCATTTTCAACCATAATTATGTCTACATGTTGTGTGTAGGAGTAATTCCACAGGGAATTACGTGAATAAAAAAAAGAGAGATAAAGTAATGCAATGCTAAAATAATGAGCATTCTTACGGTATGTAAAAACAGACAAGTGTTGCATTAGTAGTATTTATTTATTTAATTTATTTATAAAGTGTTTTACCAGGAAGAAATACATTGAAAGTTACCACTCGTTTTGAAGTACATCCTGGGCATAATACAGTATTTTATAAATAAAATATATATATATAGGTTCTTCAGTATTTGATGATACCTTTTTTATTTGGACTAACAATTTATGTTATAGGACAAGCTTTCGAGAGTTCTCTTCTCTTCTTCAGGTCTCAATACTGAGATACAAAGGAATCTATGGCTAAAACAGTGTAAAAAAAACTGATATGTACTTTAGATAAGGTAGGGTGTGTTAAAAGTGTAAAAAATTCTGCACTATCACAACTGTACTAACACGGCTTTTTCCGTATATATATATATATATATATATATATATATATATATATATATATATATATATATAATCTCAAATGGAAATATTACTGTATGCTCATTTGCATGTCTTAGACAGCTCTGCAACCCCGCATTTCACCATTATCACTCAGCACACAGCACTTCCACTGCAGCAAGGGATTCTGGGAAATGACATGCAAATGAGCACACAGTGCCACCTTTTGCTTCAAAATCATTTTTAACATGCTTCCCTATAGGCTTAAGCTTGCTGCATGGTCACAGCTTTGAGCACAGCCAGGGTTAAGATGCATAGCCAGTAAACCCACCCATAGCCGGTATAACCAACCCCACACTGATGAGACCCATCAAGGTCGAAACGGCTGTCTGTGGGTGGGTTTACTGGCTATGCATCTTAACCCTGGCTGTGCTCAAAGCTGTGACCATGCAGCAAGCTTAAGCCTATAGGGAACCATGTTAAAAATGGTTTTCAAGCAAAAGGTGGCACTGTGTGCTCATTTGCATGTTATTTCCCAGAATCCCTTGCTGCAGTGGAAGTGCTGTGTGCTGAGTGATAATGGTGAAACATACAGGACACCTACAAGCTCATATTGAACCCCCAAAATAACCCAACATATATATAAGCATATAAGTGTCACAGAGGAGTGCTACTGAGCATGGCAATATATATTTAAAACCAGAGACAGAACATGAAACACAGACAGAGCTCAGTGCACATCCAATTACTGTATGTGTTTGGGGGGGGGGTGGTATTTATTTAAATGTATAGGACAGGTTTATTTTTCTCACATACAGGGTTTGTTCCTTAGGTCTGCGGGGACCTCTGGAGACCACCTGAGGTCTCCTTGGACGCTCACAGGTACAAGGCTGCCGGGTCCATAGGGGAAACCTGCGGGGAAGGACCGGGGGGGGGGCACATCTCTGGGGGCCCCGTGGACCCGTAAGGACCACCCGAGGGCCCCCAGACCCCCGTGGGAACCACCCGAGGACTCTCAGACACCTGTGGGGCTGACCTGGGGCCCCCAGACACCCGCGGGACTACCCGTTGAGACCCCATTTTGGGCCCACGGTGATCCGCGGAGACCACCTGGTGGACCACGGTGCCTGGTGGGGACCACCCGTAGGCCTCCAGACTCTGTGTGAAACAGTTTGCTGGGCCACTGTGGGGCCAGCGGACACCCGTCAGGAACACTGGGGACTCCAGTGAGCCTGGGGTATTAACCCTGTATGTAAAAGAATAAACCATGTATTTATGGGGGGGCACAGGGGGTGGGTTATGCATTGTTTATTAAATATAGTTATGATTATTGTGGCTAGCGGAGGTGGGGGAAGGGGGTATTGTCCCCTTGTCAGGGTGGGTAGGCCTCCTAGTGTGTAGTGGTTGAGGGTGGTTGGCCTCATGGGGTGGGTAGTGGGGGAGGGTGTATATGCCTCCTGAGTGGTGGGTGAGGGTGGGTTAACCCCTTAATAACTATAGCGGTAAATGACCGCTAACGTTATTAATGGGTTAGGGGACATTACATTGGCTTTTGTTATTCTTGTTTATGTTTTTCAACATCGGAGGGGGGCATGGACTGGCATGAAGATGAGGATGACCTTCATCGAGGCAGCCGGACATGGGTGAGTGCAATATGTATTTATTGTATTTATTGTGCTTCATGTATTTGACATGGGCAAATGCACTATTATCCATATGTGGATAATAGTAATTTTGCCCATTACTATACTGTATGTGTTACGGGGGGGGGGGGGGGGTGTTTTTATTTAAAAGTATTTATGTGTTTTTTATTTATTTTTGGAGGGCCCAGAATTGGTACCGCAGACCCGAGGGCCGTCGCTGGCCTATAGTATCATTGCTGTGCATATATGTACTGTATGTTAGGGGGGTATAGGGGTTGTTGGTTTGAGAGATATATATATATTTATTTATTTTTATTGTGGGGCTGTAATGTGTATTGTTTTTATTGTGGGTAGCGGGAGTGGGTGAAGTGGGTATTATCCCCAACTGTGGGTGTTTAGGCCTTGCGGGAGGGTAGCGGGAGGGCTTCACCCCTTCATGACCGTAGCGGTATTAACCGCTATGGTAATGAAGCAGCATTAATGTATTTTAATAATATTGTGCGGGAGCAGGTAAGCAGGGGGTCCCTGAGCCAGAAATCAATGCGGTTCAGCTCAGGAGACCCCCTGCTTACCGAGTTACAGGCCCCGGTTTGGGGCATTGGTGCCAGTGTCGCCACCATCTTTATATCGGGCATGTCGCGTCTTGGACGCTATAAAGATGGTGGCGACACTGGCACCCAATGCCCCATACCGGGGCCTGTAATTCGGGAAGCAGGGGGCCTCTGAGACAGAAATCAATGCGGTTCAGCTCAGGGGATCCCCTGCTCCCGTACACTATTATTAAAAATACATTAATGCTGCTTCATTACCATAGCGGATAGCCGCTATGGTAATGAATTATTGTTTATTGATTTGGGTGTTTTACTCATAGTGTAGATGTGCAGAGGGTCTCCGGAGCTGAACCGCTTTGGTTTTAGGTCCGGGGACCCCTGCTTCCCGAGATACAGGCCCCTTTATGGGATGCCGGTATCCCTCTGCTTTGTTTACATCCCGCGGTCATGTGATCCGGACATTTAAATGCAGAGAGATACCGGCACCTCATAACGGGGCCTGTATCTCGGGAAGCAGGGGGTCCCCGGACCTGAAACCAATGCGGTTCAGCTCCGGAGACCCCCCTGCACATGTACACTAGGAATAACATTTTATTACAAATATTTTTATTTGGGCCGAGGTTTGCGCCGAGAGAGTGGTGGATCTCTCTCTGCTGCAGACACATCTCGGCAGGGGACAGCGTATCGGCAGCTTATCGGCAGGCAGACTGTCTCGCCACCTGCTAATCGCCATGTTTTGAAATGTTGCTTTCGCAGTGATTCACCAGGGATACTGCGAGGGCAACACGCACAAAACAATGCGAGGTCAAACCCCTGGTGAATGCAATTTTTCGCTGCTTAGTGAATGACCCCCTGAGTAACCAAGCTATTTTTTTAGTATTTAAAATGGTTTATTGGAAATGTTTATACAATTATTTTCTTCCAACAGTATTTCATTTGGAGAGCATAAAATGCAGTTCATCTGGTAGAGATTAGGTCAGCAATGTTTTAAAATATGCTACAATGTTTTAGCAGTTTTGAAAGACTTCACACAACCTTACTCATAGGTCAACCATAATCCCTGTAACATTCATATATATTTTATTTATTGTATAGTTATGTTTAAAGTTATTTCCAGTTTGATACCTAATAAATGTCAACATTTGTCTTGTGTCTTGTGAAGAACATGAAGAGGGTTTTAAATGAATAGTGTATAATCCTGTCCAGATAAAAAAAAAAATATGTTTTCAATCAGTGCCCTATAGACATACAGCGTACATCATTAAGTGTAGCACCTTGGCAGTTTGCTCATTTTATAGACTTTGTAAATTGTGGAATGCTGATCGTAAACTAAAAATGTACTTAACTAGAAGGAGGAATCGAGGAGGAGGTGACTGTGTGAGTGCTAGTGTAGGAGATGCTGTGGTCACGGTGGAGGCAGGATGCTCAAGCACTGAAGGGGTTAATAGACACCGCCCTGTTATTTTTAAGAGCAGGATTTGTTAACAAAAAAAATCTTACGTGTCAATGCATTTGACTTTGTGCAATTTGGCATTCTCTGAAAATATATTACTGCTCTTATGAGTTTCAAACTGGCCTCCCAAAGGTTCCTCGCAATCATTGTTTTCATTTCCCCACGGAGTATCTGTATCTCTATGCTTCGAATTAGTTTATGTTGATAAGAAAATACTACTGTATTTAGGGAATCAATTTAGTCCTTTTGTAAATGTACCAAGAATGAGCAGATTTTGATTTATGTAAAAGAGTGCTTTTATGACAGGATATTTGGTTATCATTTTTTTCCTGGACATCTTTGCACTCTGCATTTCATTTGAAATGTATAAATGTGTATAATATTCTGTAAACATTCAGTAAACCATGTTTTATCAAAATATTAATGGAATTTGAATTATGGCAAGTTATATACTGTACAAAAAATAGAAGCAAGCATAACAGAAACATTTGATTGAATTGTTCCCCAAGGAAATTTTATAAACAAGTCAATCCATGGGAAAAGTTTCACCCTGTTCTTCATGTATTCTTTCAGTATTTGAATAAACATAATTTCAGTATTTGAATTACAAGTGGGTACAAAATGTATGCTAGAACTACAGCTAAAACTCAGACTAGATCTTTAGTTCTTCAGCATCTCTGTAACTGTTTTTCACATTATAATATTTTGTATTCAATCTATAAAAATCTTACGTTAATGTAGCACTGTTTCCCCCCCACCCTATGGGAAATATGGCGGGTACTGAGTGTGTGGTGCTTTACCTGTGGCTCACAGGAGGCCTGAACCTCCGCTGCTTGGAGCCCAAGGTGTACCTGAGCCGTCTGGTTGCAGCGCCTCCACCTGTGAAGGATCGCACACTTGTATTTAATAACAGTTTACTGAACAAAGGTAAAACTAGGTATATTATTAACCCACATACAATATAGACCTTGCACGTCCATAGCCCCACCGTGCCTTACAACCATAGTGTCCACCCCTGATGGAATTTCCCCATAGTACTGAGGTGCCCCTGGGCACGCAACCTCCCTGGTGTCCACAAGAGCCAACCCACCCACTGTGTGAGTGTAACGTTCATGCTTACCACAAACCAGAACCGGACCATGGGGCTGAGGTGGGGATAAGTAAACACTGACCTTAGACCACGAACCCGGGCCCGGATTGTGTATTCCCGTGTTCGTGCGTAGCCGGGTCAGGATTGGAGAAGTCAGAGTAAATGTATTCCAAGCCGGGGCCAGGGTAGGTAGCACAGGAGCATAGGTCAAGGTCACAGGCTGGGTCAAGGCAGGCAGCACAGGAGGATGGTCGAGGTCACATGCTGGGGTCAGCATCAGGAAGACTTTAGTGAAGAGCTTCAGCGTAGGTGCGTCAGCGGTAAGCTTCAGTGCAAGGGATGGCCTCTGGATGGTGACAGGGACTGGAAGTCGGGAAGGCCTCTGGAAGCAGGGTATGCAGACAGGCCACAGGAACACTGATGGCTTCAGTGTAGACGCTTCAGCATAGGCGCTTCAGTGCAATGTAGGCGAAGTCTGCCAGAACAGAGAACAATTCAATGGGGCAGTTGTAAGAATGATATGGGGGGAAGCGTATCCGCGTTCTTCTTGTCACACACATTCAAAAACTCAGAGTATGGAGATGGCAGTTGATTTTATTGGGACGAGGAAATCTTATGTATTCCCACACACTCTGGTATAGGAGTTTTAGGTAGGCAGGCTAGCTGGCAGTGCTCCGAGTGAAACGTGTGAGTGTCTTGGTCTTCCAGTCAATTAGTGGGTTGTGGATCATGAGCCATGGAATTCTCCATAATCACTGGAAACAAGGGTGAAGGAATGAGACTACCGTATTTCCTCGATTGTAAGTCGCACTTTTTTTCCCAATTTCACATGGCTGAAATAGGACTGCGTCTTACAATCAATGTACTGGAAAAAAAAATATTTTTGTTAGATAGTATCCGGTTTATTTTTAACCCATAGTTATTTTCAATTCAATTCACAATTTTTTTTTACAGATATGTGGCACGGCGATAGGCACCAGGTTTGCTCCGAGTTATGCTAATTTATTTTATGAACAGTTGGGAAGAAGATTATGTTTGGAACAACTGTCCTCTCAGGGCACACCTGGTGCTCTGGTGCCGTTTCATAGATGATGTTATTTTTGTTTGGTCTGGTAGCCAGGAACAGTTAGATTTGTTTTTTGATTATCTCAATAGTAATGATAGGGATCTTTCTTTCACTTTTAATCATAATAAACAACACATAGAATTTTTGGACTTAAATATATCTATAAGTAATAATAAGATACAGACTAAAACTTATTTTAAATCGGTTCAGGCGAACAATTACCTTAGGGCGGACAGCCAGCATAATCCTGGCTGGATACGTAATATTCCAAAGGGACAGCTCATCCGCCTTAAGCGCAACTGCGCCAATCAGGAGGAGTTTGCCATTCAGGCGAATGAACTGAAGGAAAAATTTCATGTTAGAAAATATCCTGAGAATCTACTTGTGGAGGCATCTCTGCAGGTAGATAAAATAGAGAGGAACACCCCTTTGGAATATAAGAGTAAAAATTCACCGAAAAACAAAGAGCTGAATGGTGGTCTGGCCTTTGTTACACAATATACATGAAATGGCACCAAACATCCGCCAGATTTTAAATAGCATTGGCCAATTCTTCTATGTGAAACACATTAGCACAATGTCTTCCGGCTAGACCTAATATTATTTTTACTAAAGCCTCGAACATTAAAACACGATTGGCCCCTAGCTGTCGGGGGGCGCTGCTGTAGATGCCTGCTGGGTTTTCTGTGTGCAGCAAACATGTCTGCGATCATGGCCCCCTTCCTCCCCCTCATGCAGAGAGATATGCTGCAGATGCCGGCGGGGGACTTCTGTGTTCAGCAAATAGCATAGTTGCGATCACAGCCCCCCCTCCCCCTCCATGCAGAGAGATCACACACCCCCCTCCCCTCTGTGCAGAGAGATCACGCCTCCCCCACCCCTCCATGCAGAGAGATCACGCCCCCCTCCTCCTGTCAAATCTGTGTGTGAGCTGCACGTGCATAAGGAGCTGTGTGTGTATCTCTGTGTGTGTGTGTGTGTATATGTGTGTGTGTGTGTGTGTGTGTATACAGCAGCGGCAGCTCTTATTCGAGCAAAAGCCGCTGGCTGTATGCGGCTGGGAAGCGGGTAGCCGCGGCGCGTGGCGGCGCACTGTGACGTCACAGTCACACGCGCGCCCGGCTTCCCCGTCTTCCCCGTCTTCCCCGGCTTCCGCAGGCTTCCCCGACACCCCTGGAGATGAAATTAAGGTATGCGGGGTTGCGGGGAAGCAGAGGGGCAGAGCAGAAGCCGGGCTCGGGGTCCGGAAGGAGAGTAAATTGCGCGCGAGGTGGAGGGGGTGTGCATGTGGGAAACGCGGCGGCGCGCGGGTTATTACTGGCGGCAGCTGGGGTAGATCCGGCATGCCGCCGGCATTTAGTGCGATAAAGTATGTCGCTACTGTATGTATGTATCTGTGTGTGTGTGTATGTCTCTCTCTCCCCTTCCCTCCAATCTATCTCTCCCCCTTCCCTCCTATCCCTCTTCCTCTCCCCCTTCCCTCCTATCCCTCCTAACCCTCCTCCCCTCCTATCCCTCTCCCCCTTGCCTCCTATCCCCTCTTCCTCCTATCCCTCTCCCCCTTTCTTCCTATCCTCCCCCTCCCCCTTCCTTCCTATCCGTCCTCCCTCCTTCCTTCCCCTATCCCTCCTTCTCTCCCCTTCCCTCCTATCCTCTCCCCCTTCCCTCCTATCCCTCTCCCCTCCTATCTCTCTCCCCCTTCCTCCTATCCCTCTCCCCTTCCCTCCCTATCCTCCCTCCCCCTTCCCTCCTATCCCTCGCCCCCTTCCCTCCTTCCATCTCCCCCTTCCCTCCTATCCCCTCATCCCCCTTCCCTCCTATCCCTCCTGCCCCCTTCCCTCCTATCCCTCTCCCCTCTATCTCTCTCCCCTACCCCTTCCCCAATCCTCCCCCCTTCCCTCCTATCCCTCTCCCCTTCCTCTCTCCATTCCTCCTTCCATCCCCCTCTATCCCCCCCCTTCTATCTCTCTCCCCCTTCCCTCCCTATTCCTCTCCCCCTTCCCTCCAATCCTCCCCTCCCTTCCCTCCTTTCCATCTCCCCTTCCCTCTTATCCCTCTCCCCGTCCTATCCCTCTCCCCTCCTATCCCTTTCCCCTTCCCTCATATCCCTCTCCCCTTCCCTCCTATCCCTCTCCCACTTCCCACCTATCTCTCTCTCCCCCTTCCCTCCTATCCCTCTCCCCTCCTATCCCTCCCCCTTCCCTCCTATCCCTCTCTCCCCTTCTCTCCTATCCCTGTCCTCCCTTCTCTCCTATTCCTCTCCCCCCTTCCCTCCTATCCCTCTCTCCCCTTCTCTCCTATCCCTCTCCCCCCTTCCCTCCTATCCCTCTCCCCTCTTCCATCTCCCCCTTCCCTCCTATCCCTCTCCCCCTTCCCTCCTATCCCTCTCCCCCTTCCCTCCTATCCCTCCCGCCCCTTCCCTCCTATCCCCCCCCCTTCCCTCCTAGGGAGGTGAGGGTGCAGGGGTCAGTGACCCACTGCATTAGGCCAGCAGCCCCCTAGGCCCCAGTTAGCCCTGAACCACACATATAGGTTGTGGTGTTTCAGGGACAGGCCCTAAGTTAGGGACTCTGCTCCTTAGTGTATATACAGTGACAGTCAGGGACACAGCGGACGCTGCTCATCCCACTAAGAGGCTTGGGATCAGTCCTACTATACTCAAGTGGACTGCCCTGACCAATAATCATGCTGGTGGGAACCGGATGTCGCCCAGGAGGTCGTCGGATCCTTTTCAAAGAACCTTTGAATGCCCAGGTGCCTCCGCACTGAGCAGGTATTGTTACAATAATCCAGTAATGAGGATCTTCTAGGAGGACTCTTTGCCTCCTTATGTATGTTTATTGTTACAAGTGCACCAACTACTGAGTACTCACACATAGTGGCAGCACTGACGATGGGGACAAGGGATATACTGTGGACATGGTATACACAGGGGTGGGCAAGGGGTATACACTCACAAGTGGGAGTGAATGACTGGTGGGACTTATAGAGAGTATAAGATATATGTACAGTAAAGTTTATTCTTGCTTCAATATATCAACTGTGTGTTATTGGGTTGTGTCCTGTGAGGGGCCCACTCCCGCTATGTCGGGATCCCTCTCAGGTGGAGGCGTTGCACCACGAGATTGCGAATATACATATGTACCCCAGGCTCTTAGTGCGGAGATTTAGGCTCCTGTAA
>NC_134487.1:226810190-226825190 GCF_040206685.1 Ascaphus truei
CTGGCCTATTTACATTCAATACATACCCCCCCCCCCCCCCCAACACCTACAGTACAATAATGTGCAAAATAACTATTATCCAGATATGGATAATAGATTAATTGCCCATTATTAAAAACATTAACTAGCATATTAAAATAAATAAAGTACTACTGACCTCATCAATGCGAAATGTCCGTCGCCAGCAACATCCTTGTCTTGTCCACAAAATACATTGCCAAAACAAAGCCAATACATTGCAATTACATTCAGATATCAATTAACCCCTTAAACACCTTATCAGATAATAACTGCAAAGTTAATTAAGGGTGTTAAGCCACACTTGCCCGATACCCACCCTTCACCATGAATTTGTACAGTGGCTTCATCATGCAACTACAGTATATATACAGTATATATATATATAGCATGGCATTCCAGGAACATGCCAGGTAAAAGCCAGTGATTTGTAAGAATAAAAGCTGCCGCAGCAGTATACTCCATCTACTCTCTCAGCTGGTCCCGCTAGTCTGCTACTGTCCCGGCGGAATCCCGGATGACGTCTCAAGACGGCTGCAGCGAATGGACAAAAACAGGTTGCGCTACAATCAGCCTCCCTCTCGGTACTGGATACACTCAATGCGTTTCTCCTCTGCTGAGGTTTCATCAGGAGTGATTTTCATGGCTAGCTCTGGGCATATATACCTCCATCTAGCTCTCTGATTGGTTTCACAATTATCAAATCAGATCTTTGCATTTATACTGCACCGACACACTTTATTCGAGCAAATACCCAGTATGTACCTGGCAGATACCTGGAATGCGCCGCTCCTCACCTCTGACAAGCCCCGTTGCATTTGCCTTCCCAGCCTGGGTTCATGCCTGGCTGATGGGCGGCTGATCTGTTAAATGATAATGATTAGGATTTAATAGGCTGCAATGCTTCGCGTGTCTACCAGATGGCATAAATTCATGAATTGTAATGCAGTATATATATCTATACTGTGCAGTATTGCAGCCAGCGGGAATAAAATGCTTCAATCCCTGCCTGGAAAATAACCCAATGCACTCGGGCAGAAACAGTCACAAACCTCAATACACCCGGGTATACCCGAATTCGTGGGACTAGCCGAGCTCGAATAAAGTTTGTCGCCAGTGTAGGTGGTCAAATAAAGTGCATATACGTAACTGCAACTATTTGACCATACCACTTGTGTAGGGGCACACCTTTTTTGTGAGGTCCGTTAAAGAGGCTGCCACTTCCGAGTAATTGGGGATGACCGCCGGTAGTATCCTGCTAAACCCAGCAGAGAACGTACCCACGTTTTTGTTTGGGGGGTCGGAACTTCTTTCAGGGCAACTACCTTGCCGACTAGTGTCCTTACTTTTCCTCCTCCCACTGCATACCCTAAGTATTTGGTTTCTGCCTTACCCAAGGCACATTTCTTAGGTTGGCTGTGAGCCCTGCCTCTCTTAGAGATTTGAGGACCGCTTTCAGCCTATTTAGATGGGCCCGCCAGTGTTTACTATAAATGACAATGTCATCTAGGTAGGCTGTGGCATAAGCCCTATGGGGTCTCAGCACCTTATCCATGAGTCTCTGAAATGTGGCTGGGGTTCCATGCAGTCCAAATGGCATTGTCACAAACTGGTATAAACCCATAGGAGTCCAAGTCCAAGTGGCTGTTTTGCACTTGGATTTCTCCTCTAAGGGTATTTGCCAGTATCCTTTTTTTTTTTTTTTATAACTTTGATTTTATTAGGTGATCCGGTACATACATAATAACACAATCCATAGGCTCTCGTAAAATCACCAATTCCGTTTTTCCAATACAATGAACGAAACAAACATGACAGACTTGACAAACAAAAAGACATGACGTCAGGGTGTAGGGAGGAGGGGAAGGGAGGGGGGGAGGGGATCTTGGAGGCGACCTTGTTGACTGATGGACAGAGGCAGCTTTCTTCTCCCGCCTTTCCATTGGCTTATGATTAATTAGAGATGTGTGGGTCTTTGTCCCTACCGCTAGGGTTGGGGTTGGCTCTACATCACTCAGCTCCCTTGTACCTCTGAGTCCCACGGTCCCTATGTGGTGATGGATCCATTTGGTCAATGGAGAACGCATTTATACTTATCATTGCAAAATTGTGGTAACATCTACTCCCGGATGTCTGTCTGGGCCAACCAAGGCGACCAGACTTTTAGAAAATTTGAGCCGGAGTCGTTAACCAGACTCGTCAACTGTTCCATCCGGCACACAAACCAAATTATGTTCATGATTTTGGGTAAAATTGGTATATCCGGCTGCTTCCACAATGCTGCGATCTCGCATCTGGTAGCGGTTGCTAAATGTGATATCAATTTTTATGTAGCCTTCGACAGTCCCTGGATCTGCCTGCCCAACAAGAACAGCCAGGGGTCCAGGGGTATCTCCACGCCTACCAACCTTTGCAGCCAATCTCTGACTTCCGGCCAAATCGGAGCTACCTTCGTGCAAGACCACAGCATGTGGCGTAAGTCAGCTCGTTCTCCGCATTGCTTGGGGCCAAGCGGCGAATAACCTCTGACAAATTTAGATCATTTTATTGGGGTATAGTACCAACGCATCAGGACTTTGTATGTGTTCTCCTTTTACGTAGGACAGATAGAGGTTTTGGCTGCTGCCTGCAGGATCCTGTCCCAGTCTTCGTCCTCTAATGTCTCCCCTAAGTCTGTCTCCCATTGTCTCATGTAGCGAAGTCAGGGTTCGTCTTTTGTCTCGGGGCAGATCACTTCTCTGTACACTCTAGAGGTTAGTCCCCTTGTGTCCGTTCCTCTGGAACACAGCTGCTCAAAATTTGTTCTACCTGGCTGAATTGGAGCCTTATTATAAAATGCTCTGATCTGGAGGTATCTAAAGAATTCTGCATTAGGCATGTTTTTTTCCTCTTTGATATGGTCAAAAGTTTTGACGTGTTGTCTACCTTCCAGATCTTTTAGTCGAAAGTACCCTGATTGAATCCACTTTGCGAAATGTGAACTATCTAGGCCTGGAGCAAAGTCCGGATTCCCCAAATGGGCGTCATCAAGGAGTTTAGCGTAGTGAGAGAACATCTAAATTTGGTAGCCTCCCATATCTTCAAGGAGTTTGAGATGGCCTGCAGCGGAGTCTGAATCCTAGACCAGCTTTTTTTGGGTAACCAAATTAGATTCTGCAGCTCAATGGGCGCACAGCAATCTTTTTCCAATGCCACCCATCTTCAGAGGTCCGGATCTGTGTGCCATTGTATGATTTGGCTCAATTGGGCTGCTTCGTAATAGGCGGACAAGCAAGGCACCCCCCAACCCTCCTCTCGAGGTCGGCCTCCTCAAGATGTCTTTTTTTATCCTTGGGCCTTTTTTATTCCAGATAAACTTCGTTATCCTAGACTGCAGCGAGAGGATATCATCTTTCAGCAGGGGGGTCGGGAGGGCCTGAAAAAGGTATAGCACCTTTGGAAGGAGATTCATTTTAACACTGTGAATTCTTCCAAACCATGATATGCCGTACTCCTCCCATCTCCTGAGATCCTCTCTCAGAGTCTTGAACAACCTGGGATAATTTGCCTTATATAAAGCTTTGAACTCCCTTGTGATATATACCCCTAGGTATTTGATCATGGAAGGTTGCCAGCTAAAGTTAAAAGTTCAGTCCAATTAGTTTTTCTATTGGTTTGGGCAAATTTATGTTGAGGGCTTCCGATTTGGCCTGAATAATTTTGTACCCTGATATGTTTAAATTTCCCCAATATCGCAAAAACATTGGGCAGGGAGGTGAGAGGTCTGGACAATATCAGGATCACATCATCCGCATATAGCGCCACTTTATGGGTCTGTTCAAGTACAAAGGGGGGTACAAAGGGGGAAGGGAGCCAAGGAGCGACTCTTACTTCGAGGTAGGCCTCCTGATCTTTTACCTGTAACCGGATTTTGGCCGTCGGATACCGTTTTACATTGCCGTGTATACATTCTATGCTCCATGGGGAGTCAAAAGAACACACGTTAGGTGGTAACAGTTCCTGTAAGACCAGAGTTTTCCCAGAGTCCGAATCTACAAGGGCCTGGATGTTTTTTCCCCCCAATCTGGGCTGGAAGTAGCCAGGGCTTGTAATTTTCTCCAGTGAAGGCCGAGGCGACGGTCCTGCTGAAGGAACAATCCATCTGTGGACAGTCCACCTGCCGGTGGCCTTGTTCTCCGCAGGTGGAACATGGAGAGGGTTCCCTCGCAGGAGGTGGCTGTGGATAGCGCTCCGCTGGACCGGATACTGGATACCAGGCATCTGGTTGGTCTTGTGGGCGACGTCCTCGGAAGTTCCTCTCATTTTGCGATTAGCCGACATCAGGAAGGATATGAGGGTCTCGGCGGGGACCAGCATTTGGACTCCGCCCTTGCTGGAACGACTGCTCCTTCCGTTGGAGTTGGCGGTTGCGCGTGGATGGGCCGTAGGTTCCCGGTTGATCCGACCTCCCTCTTTGGGCGTCTGCAGGTGCCGGTGGAGTCGGATCTGTCAGGTCTAGGACACTCGCCTGTTCCTCAGCCCCAAGGAAGTTCTACACGAGTCGGACCGCCAAAGCTAGGGTTTCAGCCGCGTGGAGTTTTACCCACGAGCGTTCGGAAGGGGGTATTATTTGTAGGAATTGTTCCAAAACCACATGCTCAAGAATTGTCTCCTTAGTGCACTCCCCGGGTTGTATCCAGCACGTACAAAAGTCCAATAACTGCTGAGCGAGGACCCGGGATCTCTTCTTAGCGGTGTACTTCATGTTCCGGAACTGCTGCCGGTAGGTTTCTGGGGTCAGACCTAAGCGATCCAGTATGGCGGCTTTCACTTGTTGGTAGTCCATTGCCTGATCTGCAGGGAGGCCCTGATATGAGGCCTGGGCTTCTCCTATGAGGAGCAGGGCCAAAGCAGTTGCCTAGCGATCTGCAGCCCAGCCCTGAGCTTTGGCAACCCTTTCAAATGTCTGTAAAAAAGCCTCTGGATCCTCGTTCTGAGCCATTTTCCTCAGGAGTATTGGAGGTTTGTTTGCAAGTTCTGGACTGGCAGACCCCTGGAATTGGGTCAGCAGCTTGGCAATCCGCTCATCCTGTGCTGCCTGTAGTCTTTCATCTGTCTCTGCTTGTAGTTGGGCCTGCTCCTGCATTAACAGTCCCTGCGGTTTGATCTGCTCCTGCATTAACTGTCCCTGCTGTCTGCTCGCACAGAAACTTTTTAAATTCTTCAATTTTTCTCATTCTTGTGTGTGTGTGTGTGGCCCTTTAACTGCAGGGGCCTTTCAAAATCCCGTCACTTCTGACACCATATGTAGCAGGGTACATGCAACTACACACGTGGGGTATCTTGACAAGGCTTATTTTTTTAGCCTTAAAAACATACAGCACACAAAACAAAATAGCTTCTTTTCAGCAGACAAAACAAAATAGCTTATCTTCAGCATGGCAAACAAAACAGGTTCTCTTCAGTATGGCAAACAAAATAGTTTCTCTTCAGTGTGCAGGACACAACAGTTCATAAAACATGTACTTTTCAAACAGACCTTATATCAGTAATTTCTTCAGTAACTCACTCCTGTCTCCTGACCAGCTAGGCTGCATGTGTGCACATCCTGGGGTTTTTAACACACCTTGATTAGGCAGCTGGGATCCAACTAATTGCCATGAGATTCCCAGCTGAAGTTAACCTCGTCACTGTTACACTGCAGACTAAACATATGTCTGCCAGGCATATAGCTGGCGGCTTTTATTTACCCTGTCACAAAGACCCTTTCAGTGTGAGACGGGCAGGCAAATTATTGGAGATAAGGGAAAATCAGAGGTATTAAACAAATTATTTGCCTCTGTATTTACCAGGGAAGAATCAATTGCAATAATAGTGCCGCAGGAGGAAGCCACAACATATATATTAATGAACAATTGGTTAACTGAGGAGATAGTTCATAGGTGGCTTGATAAAATTAAAGCACCTAACCCCGATGACATACATCCAGTTCTTGGGGAGCTAAATTCAGTTATAGCCAAACCATTACAGTTAATTTTCAAGGACTCCATTTCTACAGGCTTAGACCACAAGACTGGCGTAAAGCAGACGTGGTGTCTATATTGATGTAGCCTGGTCCTCCCTTTAGCTCTCCTCACCTCTGCTGCAGGCGGGTAGCCGGTAAGGATGCCGCCATTTTGTTTGTGCGCTCGCATGCACAGAAAAGGTTCGCGCATGCAAAGGTTCCAGCAGTCCCAGGGGCTGCACAACCCATGACACAGGACAGCCAATAGGGCTGCTAAAATCTCCTGAGGAGATTGGAAATTTGGGTGTGCTTGAAGTTTGAGCTGACAGGAGAGGGGCAGTTGGAGCTGGGGCAAGGAAGGAGTATGTTATTTGTGCAGATGTCAGTGGCATCTGCACTATACCCCCTATTATGCCCCAGTTAGGCCCCAACTCCCACATAGTTTGTGGCTGCGGTAGGGACTTGCCCCTCAGATAGGGACCCTGCCCTGCTTAGCAATATTAGTGTTAAGGACACAGGGACATGTCACACGGTGACTGTGGTCCAGAACACAGATTGTCCTACATTAATAAAACATTGTTTACGGTGGTAAATCCACATGGAACCCACTCAACGTATAGGCAGAGACTTCGCAGTATCAGCATCAGATCCGTGGATCCTAGCATCAGCGCGCCCGTGTGTGGCATCACCCGGAAGGTACTCAACGCATCCGTGCACCAACTCAAACACCATAGTGGGGCAGCGCTGTCACACACACCTTGGGTGGGGGAGCAGAGCATTGGAGGGTACAGCCGTGCATGGCCTGGTTGGTGATAGAGATTATATATCTATATCATCTATATCAAATGGAAATATTACTGTATGCTCATTTGCATGTCTTAGATAGGACTGCAACCCTGCCTTTCACCATTATCACCCAGCACACAGCACTTCCACTGCAGCAAAGGATTCTGGGAAATGACATGTAAATGAGCACACAGTGCCACCTTTTGCTTCAAAACCATTAACATTGTTCCCTATAGACTTACGCCAGGTGGCACTGTGTGCTCACTTGCATGTCATTTCCCAGAATCCCTTGCTGCAGTGGAAGTGCTGTGTGATAATGGTGAAAGGCGGGTTGCAGACCTGTCTAAGACATTCAAATGAGCATACAGTAATATTTCCATTTGCTGTGGAGGCTTTTTGTCACTTTTTTTACCCACCATAACTTAATTAAGTGTCTCTCTCTCTCTATCTCACCTTATTCGTTTCTTTGAGAAAGTAAGTATTTAGACCAGGGTAATGCAATTGATGTGGTCTACTTATATTTTGGAAAGGTTTTTGGTATGGTTCCACATGAGGTTAGTGTACAAAATAAAGCAAATGGGACTTGGTAAAAATATTTGCACGTTGATTGAAAACTGATTGAGGGATAGATATCAGAGTTGTTGCACATAGAACTTTTTCAGGTTGGGCTAAATTCGTGAGTGGAGAATAAACAGGCAATTTATTAATGAAATGGGGATAAATTAAGAGAATCCTTGATGGAGAAGGATTTAGGAGTGCTTGTAGACAGCAGGCTTGGCAATAGTGCCAGAAATCATGCAGTAGCTAAAAGGGCAATCAAGATTTGATCTTGGATTAAATGGGGAATCGATGGAAGAGAAGTAAACATAATTATGTTCCTCTATAAAGCATTAGTAAGACCACACTTTAAATATGGAGTACAGTCAGGGTTGCCACCTTCTATTGAAGGCTAACCAGAAGACTTTTTGCAATTAAATTAATTTTTTACATTTATTTATTTTATTTATATATTTATTTCTCTTACATCTTCTGCAGCACCTCCCCCTTCAAGGTCCAGTCAAAATGGTTCCACAATGTCAAATGGCACCGCATTGCCATGACAACGTGACATCACGGCGCCCTGTGGTGTCAAGTTGCCATGACAACAGGACCCTTTATGGCATCGAGATGTCACGTAATGTTCCATTGTCATGGCAACACACCATTTTACATTACGGTGCGATGTTGACGGGACCCTGCAGATGCAAATGCTGCCTGGAGATTTCTCAGGTAATCTCGTAGCCTCGAGATATGTGGCCAAAACCCATAGTCTCCGTGTCAAACCTGGAGTGGTGGAAACCCTGAGTACAGTTTTGGCACCACTCCATATAAAGACATTATGGAACTAGAAAAGTGCAGTGAAGAGCCACCAAATTAATTAAGGGGATGGAAACTCTGACATGAGGAAAGGCCGGCTAATTTAAATTTGTTTACATTAGTAAAGAGCCGTCTAAGAGGGGATATGATAACTATAAAAAACAGAAAAATAAAAAACAGAAAATAGGGGCTCCGTAACCTCTATAATTAGTGATAAAATTATAAATCACCATAAAAATCACAATAATCATGAATGACAACGATTGATATTGCTCAAATACAACCATGCAGAAACAGTGGAAAATGCTGAAAAAGTCCTCAAATGTCCAAAAATTAGATGAATACTGGAACCAGCAGTTGCTCAGCACATAGAAATAAATAAATGAAAAAACAACATAGTGAAGTATTGTTAATATAAAGCACATATATTGATGCTATGGAACCTATAACCATATAACAAAAATAAAAAAATAATAAAACTAAAAAAAAAGGATTAAGCAAGCACTAAAAAATAGATAAAAAGACTATTTATTAATAAAGACAAAAAACTAAAAGCTAAAAATGAACAAATTGACATCAATCACTCTGCACCCGGCATCTATCTGTATCCTACTTACAGACTGCAAGTAGGTCATGCGCATTAAATGATGGTCTGAATGTCTGCTCCTCCGCTTCTCATGTGTGATCTGGGTACCCTCTCCTTCTCCTACCCAGACCTGCTGGGTGTCCGGAAGGGGCCTCCGTCAGCTGGGGAGTTGGCTCCTATTTCTTCAGACCTCTCCTGCCCGTGTCTCAAGCGCCACTAAGCTGCAAACTGCCTTCCCTCTTTGCTCTCTCATGAGAGTTTGCCATCAGCGGGGGCTGCTACTATCGTGGCTGCAGGGAAACTCAATCAGGAGGCGTGTAGATCAAGCGCACAAGACGTCGAGACGCAGGGTGAATGACGTCACCCTACGCGTTTCGCGGATTGATCCACTTTTTCAGGGGTAGAATATGCAGCCATAGTCCCTCCGCCCTTGGTTAAATAGTCCAAAAAAATGTCCACAGTAATAGAACACATGTGGAATCATTACTAATAATCACATTAGGCTTGCTCAACCCTTAAAAACAAAACACCAATTATGAACTACATTTGAACTATATTTAGATACACATTCTTTGATATGACCCAATAAACAAATGCTAATCATAAAGATCATACTAATTAATCTCAAGCATATGATCACATCTACAGAAAAATACCAATTGTCACTTATACACATTCTTTAAATGAACCAAACACAATATTATATAACCAGACAACATTAATTAAGAATACAAATAAATGAATTTAATAATTATTCTGACTAATCACACTTAATAAGTTTTATAAGAAACATATATCATACCTACTATTCAATACTAATCCAAACATATTTGTATGCGTATAAGAAAAAAACATTATACATACTATTCAATACATATTTAAACATATTAAAATCCATACTATGTGTATTCCGATCTGATTACTAGAATCATATGAATATACAGATAATATTGTAGCGAAATGTGATATTCTTAGATTTTAAATCATTAAAAGAAATATAACAAAAATGTGATTGGTCCAAAAACCATATCCATTTGCATATAAATTTGGTTTTATTTTCATATATGTATTGCACATCAGAAAATGACAATTATAATAACAGAGCTTATCCTTAGAAAAACTATTGATCATTGAATTTATACATACTGTACATACTTTAAGTATCCCTATCTTTTGTCTATAACTCAAAGAAAAATGCTAGAATGGATGTAGCAGTTTCAGGGATATGAAAAAATGTATTTAATGTAATATTATGCACTAAAAAATGGTTGATCATAACATATCCCTGTGTATATTATAGTCCTATTGTATATAGATATTTGAACGACAGTCAAGGAAGCAAAAAGTAATGCGGAGCTAGCTGGTGGAAGAGATACCATACATTGGTTAATCTCCATGAAAAGGAGCTTTACTGAATTCTACACTTAACCCTTGAGGTACCAGGGTTTTGAGCTCGTAGATCCAGTATACTGCTGCGGCAGCTTTTATTCTTAGTAATCACTGGCATGTACCTGGCATGTTCCTGGAATGCCACTCTGTTCACCTGGAGCATGCCGGGCTCCTTTTGTCTTCCCAGCCAGGCGCATTACACGGCTGACGCGCGGTTGATGTGTTAATTGATAATGGTTCAGGATTTACTAGGCTGCAATGCTTCGCGTGACCGCCAGATGGCATAAATTCATGAATTGTAATGCAGTATATATATGTATATGTATATATATATATATATATATATATAATGTATAACAACAACCCCTATAACCCCTAACATACACATACAGTACTGTATATGCACATCAATGATACTATAGGCCGGGGGGGCGAGATGTGTTTGCAGCAGAGAAAGAACCACTGCTCTCTCTGCGCAAACATCGGCACATTAAAAATGATTTAAAATACATTTTTATTGATATTGTAGATGTGCAGGGGGTCTCCGGAGCTGAACCGCGTTGGTTTCAGGTCTGGGGACCCCCTGCTCCCCGAGATACAGCCCCCTTTATGAGGTGCCGGTATCCCTCTGCATTTAAAGGTCCCGATCACGTGATCGCGGCCTGAAAACAAAGCAGAGGGATACCGGCACCCCCTAAAGGGGCCTGTATCTCGGGAAGCAGGGGGTCCCCAGACCTAAAACCAAAACGTTTCTGCTCCGGAGACCCTCTGCACATCTACAGTATGAATAAAAAACATAAATAAATAAACACTCGTTCGGATAGCCGCTAAGGCAATGAAGGGGTTAACTCACCGTGCCCACTTTATTGTGGGTAGCGGGGGTGGGTGAAGGGGGTATTTGGCCCTTGGTGTGAGTTTAGGACTTGCGGGGGGGTTGCGGGTGTACTTAACCCCTTCACGACCGTAGCAGTTAATACCGCTACGGTCATGAAGAGATTAAGCCCTCCCGCTACCCCCCCGCAAACTCACACACAGCAGCCGCCAAAAAATAAATAAATAAATCTAAATAAATAAATGACTATAAATAAATACATTTGAAATAAATTTTTATTGATAGTGTAGATGTGCACGGGGTCTCCGGAGCTGAACCGCGTTGGTTTCAGGTCGGGGGACCCCCTGCTCCCCGAGATACAGCCCCCTTTATGAGGTGCCGGTATCCCTCTGCGTTTAAAGGGCCCGATCACGTGATCGCGGCCTGTAAACCAAGCAGAGGGATACCGGCACCCCCTAAAGGGGCCTGTATCTTGGGAAGCAGGGGGTCCCCAGACCTAAAACCTAAATGTTTCTGCTCCGGAGACCCTCTGCACATCTACAGTATGAATAAAAAACATATATAAATAAACACTCGTTCCTTACCTTAGCGGCTATATGCTACGGTAATGAAGCAGCATTTCTGTATTTTAATAATATTGTACAGTGAGCAGGGGGTTCCCTGAGCCAGAAATTAATGCTCAGGGACCCCCTGCTCCTGCACAATATTATTAAAAATACAGAAATGCTGCTTCATTACCATAGCGGGTACCCTCTAAGGCAATGAAGGGGTTAACCCACCGTGCCCGCTTTATTGTGGGTAGTGGGGGTGGGTGAAGGGGGTGTTTGGCCCTTGGTGTGAGTTTAGGACTTGTGGGGGGGTTGCGGGTGCACTTAACCCCTTCACGACCGTAGCATTTAATACCGCTTCGGTCATGAAGGGGTTAAGCCCTCCCGCTACCCCCCGCAAGCCCTAAACAACCACCGTTGGGGCTAATACCCTCTTCACCTACCCCCACTACCCACAATAAAAAAAAACTCACACACAGCAGCCGCCAAAAAATAAATAAATAAATCTAAATAAATAAATAAATGACTATAAATAAATACATTTGAAATACATTTTTATTGATAGTGTAGATGTGCAGGGGGTCTCCGGAGCTGAACCGCATTGGTTTCAGGTTGGGGGACCCCCTGCTCCCCGAGATACAGCCCCCTTTATGAGGTGCCGGTATCCCTCTGCGTTTAAAGGGCCCGATCACGTGACCGCGGCCTGTAACCCAAGCAGAGGGATACCGGCACCCCCTAAAGGGGCCTGTATCTCGGGGAGCAGGGGGTCCCCGGACCTGAAACCAACGCTGTTCAGCTCCGGAGACCCTCTGCACATCTACAGTATAAATAAAAAACATATATAAATAAACACTCGTTCCTTACCTTAGCGGCTATGTGCTATGGTAATGAAGCAGCATTTCTGTAATTTAATAATATTGTACAGTGAGCAGGGGGTTCCCTGAGCCAGAAATTAATGCTCAGGGACCCCCTGCTCCTGCACAATATTATTAAAAATACAGAAATGCTGCTTCATTACCTTAGCTGATAGCCGCTAAGGCAATGAAGGCAGAATAGCATGTTTATTGGGGACATTTGATTTGCCCCCAATAAACATTGCAATAAACAACATACAGTACACCCCCTGTGTATTTAAAATACATAAACAATAAATACATGACATACATATTTTTATTGTGTGTTTTAAACCTGCCTGCCTTCACTGTAATCTATGTAAAAAAACCCTCCCCCTATTGTGTATTTTAAACCTCCTGCCTTCACTGTAATCTATGTAAAAACCCCTCCCCTATTGTGTCTGCTAAACTTCCCTGCTTTGACTAATCTGTGTAAGCCCCCCTCCCCCTATTGTGTCAATAAAATCTGCCTGGCCTGTGTTTCTGTGAGTGCAGTGTACTGTATGTAAATGTGGGGAGTGGGATCCCGTGTAAATAACCACACACACACCCACTACCCACTACCCACGGCCCCTCCGCTGCTTTCTGCAAAACAGAGACAAAAATTAAAACATACAAAGTAATGTCCCCTAACCCCTTAATCACCATAGTGGTTATTAACCTCTACAGTCATTAAGGGGTTAACCCACCCTCACCCACCACTCGGGACGCCTACATACCCTCCCACACTAACCCCCCCACCCATGAGGTCTAACCACCCACCCACTACCCACAAGGGAGGCCTACCCACATACCATTGGGGAAACACCCCCCGCCCCCCCACCCCCAGTACCCACAATAAAAACAATACACAGCCCCACAATAAACATCATTCTATTTATTAAATATATTACCCACCCCCTGTGCCCCCCCCCATAAATACAAGATTTATTCTTTTACATACAGGGTTCATAACGCAGCCCCACGCGAGTCCCCGGTGGGCTGGCAGGGCACCTGGACAGACCTACAGTTTACCAGCAGCCCTTTTTACACAGGTTCTGGAGGCCTGCTGGTGGATCCTGCCAGCACCATGGCCCCCAGGTGGTCTCCTTGGGTCACCGTGGGCCACAATTGGGTCCCCACGGTAGGCCCGCGGATGTCTGGGAGCACCGGGTCAGACCCACAGGTGTCTGCGGGGCCTCGGGTAGTTCCCTCGGGGGTCTGGGGAACTCACGGGTGCTCACTACGGGTCGGCGGTGCCCCCACAGAAGTGGGACCACACATCGTCATCCCTGCAGACTACGGGTCGGCGGTGCCCCCACAGAAGTGGGACCACACATCGTCATCCCCGCATGTGTCACCCGTGGAACCACCAGCCTGATACCCTTGGGATACCCGAAGATACCACAGGTGGTCTCCAGAGGTCCCATTCAGAACCACGGAATCAATCCTGAAAGTAAAAAAAATAAACCTGGCCTATACATTCAATACATACACCCTCCCTCCCAACACCTACAGTACAATAATGTGCAAAATAACTATTATCCAGATATGGATAATAGATTAATTGCCCATTATTAAAAACATTAACTAGCATATACAAATAAATAAAGTACTACTGACCTCATCAATACGAAGTGTCCGTCGCCAGCAAAATCCTTGTCTTGTCCACAAAATACATTGCCAATACAAAGCCAATACATTGCAAGTACATTCAGATATCAATTAACCCCTTAAACACCTTATCAGATAATAACCGCAAAGGTGATTAAGGGGTTAAGCCACACAGGCCCGATACCCACCCTTCACCCATGAATTTGTACAGTGGCTTCATCATTCAACTATATACAGTATATATATATATATATACTGTATATATATACAGAGAGAGAGAGAGATATATACTGTATATATATATATATACCGTGTATATATATATATACAGTGTGTATATATATATATATATATATATATATATACTGTATATATATATATATACCGTGTATACACACACATGATGAATCAATATACAAATAAATGTAGAAGAGTTATCAAAACCATACTATCCTACAACCAAACACATCTCCATACAGACACTACATTAAAATCAATTTCCTTTAATAATCCTAACTGATCTCACAATCTATATCATCACAAACCAATGAAAAACCTCACATTCCAATATATATGATGCATAAAATCTATGCACCATATACATTCTGCAAATGAATCAACCAAGTAAACAAAAATCAATTAGCAATCATTATTTACATCCCTAAACAATTCACACTCCATTCCGAACAATGAAACAATTAACTAATTCACGCCTGGAGCAGAACAATTTAGCCTGTGAAAAATACAATACCGACCAGAATACAACCTTTAAAACCAAGGCAACACACAATACAATACCAAGGAATACATCTATCTAATTTTAAAATACTTTAAACTCACAATAAAGCATAGCAGCATAGACAAATTAATTTAAAACACATCAAATCAAGCTTTTAAAACAACATCATTTCTTACCCTGTATGTATATATCTCTCTAGACATATATACATACTGCTGCGACACACTTTATTCGAGCAAATACCCAGTATGTACCTGGCAGATACCTGGAATGCGCC
>NC_134487.1:227201667-227296667 GCF_040206685.1 Ascaphus truei
CTAAAGCTCTCTCTCTCTTGTGTCTCTCTCGTCTCTCTCTCTCTGTCTCTCTCTCTCTCTGCTGTCTCTCTCGTCTCCTCTGTCTCTCTTCTCTCCTGGTCTCTCTCTCTCTCTCTCTGTGTCTCTCTCACTCTCTCTCTCCTCTGTGTCTCTCTCTCTCTCTCTCTCTCTGGTCTCTCTCTCTGCTTCCTCTCTCTCTCTCTGGTGTCTCTCGCTCTCCTCTCAGGTGTCTCTCTCTCTCTCTCTCGTGTCTCTCTCTCTCTCTCTCTGTGTCTCTCTCTCTCTCTCTCTCTCTGTGTCTCTCTCTCTCTCTCTCTCTCCTGTGTCTCTCTCTCTCTCTCTCTCTCTAGTGTCTCTCTCTCTCTCTCTCTGTCTCTCTCTCTCTCTCTGTCTCTCTCTCTCCTCTCTGTGTCTCTCTCTCTCTCTCTGTGTCTCTCTCTCTCTCTCTCTCTGTGTCTCTCTCTCTCTCTCTCTCTGTGTCTCTCTCTCTCTCTCTCTCTGTGTCTCTCTCTCTCTCTCTCTCTGTGTCTCTCTCTCTCTCTCTCTCTCTGTGTCTCTCTCTCTCTCTCTCTGTGTCTCTCTCTCTCTCTCTCTGTGTCTCTCTCTCTCTCTCTCGTGTCTCTCTCTCTCTGTGTCTCTCTCTCTCTCTCTGTGTCTCTCTTCTCTCTCTTGTCTCTCGCTCTCTCTTCTCTCTCTCTCTCTCTGTGTCTCTCTCTCTCTCTCTGTGTCTCTCTCTCTCTCTGTGTCTCTCTCTCTCTCTCTGTGTCTCTCTCTCTCTCCTGTGTCTCTCTCTCTCTCTGTGTCTCTCTCCTCTCTCTGTGTCTCTCTCTCTCTCTGTGTCTCTCTCTCTCTCTGTGTCTCTCTCTCTCTCTGTGTCTCTCTCTCTCTCTGTGTCTCTCTCTCTCTCTGTGTCTCTCTCTCTCTCTGTGTCTCTCTCTCTCTCTGTGTCTCTCTCTCTCTCGTGTCTCTCTCTCTCTGGTGTCTCTCTCTCTCTGTGTCTCTCTCTCTCTCTGTGTCTCTCTCTCTCTCTGTGTCTCTCTCTCTCTCTGTGTCTCTCTCTCTCTCTCGTCTGTGTCTCTCTCTCTCTCTGTGTCTCTCTCTCTCTGTGTCTCTCTCTCTCTCTGTCTCTCTCTTCTCTCTCTCTCTCCTCGTGTCTCTCTCTCTCTCTGTGTCTCTCTCTCTCTCTGTGTCTCTCTCTCTCTCTGTGTCTCTCTCTCTCTCTGTGTCTCTCTCTCTCTCTGTGTCTCTCTCTCTCTCGTGTCTCTCTCTCTCTCTGTGTCTCTCTCTCTCTCTGTGTCTCTCTCTCTCTCTGTGTCTCTCTCTCTCTCTTCTCTCGCTCGTCTCTCTCTCTCTCTGTGTCTCTCTCTCTCTCTCTCTCTCTCTCTCTCTCTGTCTCTGTCTCTGTCTCTGTCTCTGTCTCTGTCTCTGTCTCTGTCTCTCTCTCTCTCTCTCTGTGTGTCTCTCTCTGTGTGTCTCTCTCTGTGTGTCTCTCTCTGTGTGTCTCTCTCTGTGTGTCCCTCTCTGTGTGTCTCTCTCTGTGTGTCCCTCTCTGTGTCTCTCTCTCTGTGTCTCTCTCTCTCTCTCTGTGTCTCTCTCTCTCTCTGTGTCTCTCTCTCTCTCTGTGTCCTCTCTCTCTCTTAATACTTAGGCGGGGTTGCAGACTGTTAGGAATGTGAGCGCACAGTGCCTCAGGCGGAGCTCACGCCTCTCTCCTTACACTGCTCAGACCCTTCCACTACAACCACGCAAGCCCCCTTCAGCTTTATCACTTACCCCTCGGCATGGTGGGACGCTCCACGAGGTTCTTCCTCCACGCTCTATGCCGCAGCCGTCGCCGCGGAATCACTGTCCCGCGCGCACATGCGCACCCCACGTTGCTTCCTCTCATGCACACGTTGGACTTACAGTGCACACACAAAAGCCCTTGAACTTATCCCCACTCAGGCTCCGCCCCCAAACACCGCATGGTTACAATCTGGCTCTTGCTGAGTGTCACCTGAGCTCTAAGAACAGCATCCAATGCTCTGAAGCTCCCTGGGCTCCTCCAGGCACGCCCTCTCTCCTGGTTGGCTGTTCCAGCTTTATATACCCTCTCTGTTCTGTGCTTCCTTGCTCGTCATAGTTTTTGTATGGGTGTTTCACAGTGCTTGTTCTTTGATTCTCTCTGTTTTGATGCGGCTTGGCAGACTACCCCCTTTGGCTCTCGACTTCGGATTGTTCCTGTTTACGTACCTTCTGGCTCCCTTCGACCACGGCACTCATCTCGATCCCTCCATACGTCTCCTACCCCTGATAACGGCAACGACCATTCTTCTGGGAAAAACGGTATCGGCAAGTATTCTCGCAATACACCCCATCTGGCCTGGCACCATCTAATACCACAACCCGGACACGTCCCTCGCTCTGTCGGTGTGTGTATTCTTACCTGCCACCTCAGTTCTAGGGACAGGTCTGGTCTGCGGGCTACTCCGGCGTAACATTATGACGAGCCCACAAGACGCAGACCAGGCCGAACTGAGGCAAGCAATCACTACGCTGATACAGCAAAACCAGGCCATGGCCGATCAGATTGTGGCCCTAACCCGCCAAATGGCCAAACTTTCGGCTCTGGTACCGGAAGCACTTGTTCCTCTTTCTCCTCCACAGGCTGCAGAACCAGTCAGACCCAGCAGTTAGGACGTGAAGATACCACCTCCCAAGCCGTACGCTGGCAACCCGCAGGAGTGCAGAGGTTTCCTTAACCAGTGCGAGGTTCAATTTGAAATGGCACCCCTTCAGTACGACACCGGCCGGAAGAAGGTAGCCTACATGTACAACCTACTGACGGGCAGCGCACTGGCATGGGCCTCGCCAGTCTGGGAGTTGTGCCCGGACCTGACACAAGACTACCTAGCCTTCAAGGGTGAGTTCCGACAAGTCTTTGATTCCCCTGCATGCCGGGAGATGGCGTCTGTTTCCCTCCTCCAGATGACTCAGGGGCGAAGATCGGTGACACAGTATGCAGTGGAGTTTCGCACGCTCGCCGCCGAGACGAACTGGGGACAAGAGCCGCTCATCTCCGTGTTCTGGCAAGGTCTCTCGGAGTCCATCAAGGATGAGCTTGCTCGGCAACCCAGGCCAGACCAATTGGAGGCGCTCATCGACTTGGCCGTACGCATTGATCAACGCATCCAGGTACGACGCTCAGAGAGTCAGCATGCCCAGCCACTAACCTTCCAAGCACCCTTCCCGAACTCTCCTCTGGTTCCTAGACCGCCTCCTTCACAGCAGCTGGCACTGGAGCCTCCCAAGCCAATGCAATTAGGGGTGCAACAGATCCGGAATCCACTACGACAACACCGCTACGCCGGCGGACTCTGTTTCTACTGTGGATCCCCTGAACATCTGGTCCGTGCATGCCCTTTGCGTCCGGCAAATGGGAACACTCAGTGAGTATGGAGGGGCTCTCACTGGGTGTTATCTCTTCTCGTCCCCTCCTCAAAGAGGCACTGCCTAAGAAACTTACGATTCCTATCTCTCTCGCAGGCGCTGAGTTTCGTACATCTACTGCTGCCTTTATCGACTCCGGTGCTGGAGGAAACTTTGTAGACCTCGATTTCGCCAAACAGAACCGGATACCTTTGGTGAAGAAGGCCCAACCTATTGCCTTGGTTGGGATTGACGGTCGTTCTCTGTCTCCAGCCTTAATCTCGCTACAGACCGTACCTCTCCTCCTATCTACCTATTCCCACAGCGAGACCCTGGTCCTTGACGCCATCCAGGCCCCTGGTACGCCAGTAACCCTTGGCCTACCTTGGTTGCAGAAGAACAACCCTCCAATTGACTGGGTCTCACCTACTCCCATCACCTGGAAACCGAGGTCAGGGAAGTCTCCCAAACTCTTGGCTAACACAATGACTCAGGACTCCATTCTTCCCCCTGTGTATCACCCTTTCCGTGAGTTCTTTAACAAGGTCCGCTCAGAACTATTGCCTCCTCATCGGTCCTACGATTGCCCCATCGATTTGGTCCCAGGATAGACCTCGCCCAAGTCCAAGACTTACCCATTGTCGATACCTGAGTCTCAAGCCATGGAAGACTACATAAAGGAGAATCTTGAGAGAGGATTCATACGGCCCTCCAGTTCCCCGGCGGGAGCAGGGTTCTTCTTCGTGAAGAAAAAGGATGGTACTCTGCGGCCATGTATTGATTACCGGGGCTTGAACGGTATCACCATCAAGAACCGCTATCCTCTCCCCTTGATCACGGAACTCTTCGATAAACTGCGTGAGGCTAAGATATTTTCCAAATTTGATCTCCGTGGGGCTTACAACTTGGTCCGCATCAGGCAGGGCGACGAGTGGAAGACAGCCTTCAACACCCGCTGTGGGCATTATGAGTACCTCGTCATGCCTTTTGGTTTATGTAACGCCCCGGCTGTCTTTCAGGACTTTATTAATGACGTATTTCGGGAGGTGCTCAACATCTTTGTTATTGTCTATTTAGATGACATTTTGATCTTTTCCAAAAATCTCCAGGATCACATTCGTCACACCTCATACGTCCTCTCACGTCTACTCAAGCATCACCTGTACGCCAAACTAGAGAAGTGTACCTTCCATCAACGCTCTACCCAATTTCTGGGCTACATTATTTTGGACGAAGGCTTTTTGATGGATCCAGGTAAACTCCAGGCAGTTACGGAATGGCCCAGACCAGAGACTCTCAAGGCTATCCAGCGTTTTTTAGGATTTGCGAACTACTATCGGAAGTTCATTCGCAATTTCTCCACTCTAGTGGCCCCCATCACAGCGTTGACTAGGAAAGGGGCTGATCCATCTGCCTGGTCCGCCGAAGCTATCTCCGCCTTCCAGGCCCTTAAAGAGGCATTCATCATGGCACCGATCCTGCACCACCCCAACACGGATCTTCCCTTTGTCATAGAAGTTGACGCATTGGACTGCGGTGCAGGGGCTGTACTATCACAGAGGTACTCGCCCCAGGATAAACTTCACCCTTGTGCGTATTTCTCAAAGAAATTTTCCTCCGCCGAGAGGAATTATGACGTCGGCAACAGAGAGTTATTGGCCGTTAAAATGGCACTACAAGAGTGGAGACATCTGTTGGAAGGGTCAAGTAAGCCATTTTCTATTTTAACGGACCACAAAAATTTACTTTATATCGAAGGAGCACGTCGCCTCGGTCCTCGACAAGCTCGCTGGGCACTTTTTTTTCCTCGCTTCAAGTGATACTGTGTGCTCATTTGCACATCATTTCCCAGAATCCCTTGCTGCAGTGGAAGTGCTGTATGCTGGGTGATAATGGGGAAAGGCGGGGTTGCAGACCTGCCTAAGACATGCAGATGAGCATACAGTTGTATTTGCATATATATATATATATATATATATATATATATATATATATATATATATATATATATATATACTACCGACACACTTTATTGAAGTGTGGTCGGTACCGCAAGCCGGGAAATCTCCCGGCTTGCTTGTGGCCGCCCCTCGGCGTGCCGCGCGTCATAGACGCGCGGTCACGCGTCATCGGGAGCGTGTGCCCCCTGCACGCGTGTCCAGGGGCTCCCCGAGGGAGCCCTGGTGTCCCGCGATCGCGGGACAGCGGCAGGGGGTTCCGGGGGACCCGGCGGACCCGGCAGCGGTAGGGAGAGCGCCCCGATCGGAGGGCGCTCTTCCGCTGCTTCGGCGCGCGCCCGTCACACTCGGGCGCGCGCCAGGCTACTGCTGCGGCACAGAACGGGCAAATGCTCGAATAAACTGTGCCGCAGCAGTATATATATATATATATATATAACACCAATATACAAATAAATGGTTAAGGATTACACAAACATGCATTAAAAAAACCCATTAAATCTCAATCTGCAAAACAGCTAATTGCATCAGAAAAATTAAACCAGCACATAGAAAAATACATTATATCTCATCTCCCAACACACCAGCACCTACACAAATAAATATACTGTAACCCAAATGTCAAAAAAAAAAATTGCATTTTAGTGTGTACATGATGCAATTAATCTGTGCATCAGGTAACACTATGCAAAATCAATGTTCAAAATAAAATAAACTATGAACAACAACATACAATGCCATCCACAAAATCAAATACAAACTAAGCAAGTAAACATAAATAAATTTAACATCAATCAATTAATCAATTTAAAAAATCAATTACAATTCAATACAAATCAATTATACAATTCACTATTCAATTCCTAAATCCAAACCATTGAGAAAAAAATTCTACTTCAAAGTAACCACCATAACACAAATCTAACCACCAAAAATAAGCCATTATTACAAAGCAAGCCCCTGAAATAAACTATTACAAAATCATGAAAAATTACATGTAAATAAATATCAATTACATTACACACACCAATTCCTAACCCAAGCTGCAAAATACATGTTAAAAACATCAAAAGAACATAAATAAACATTTGCAATAAAATCAATAAAATCATTTATTATCCCTGTATTTTTAGCAAATATAGCTAAACATTACATACAGGGGCAATAAATGAGCATAAAAAACAATGACATTACATCAAAAAATACAATACAAACATTCAGTGTAATTGATTTTTTTAATTGATTAATTGATTGATGTTAAATTTATTTATATTTACTTGCTTAGTTTGTATTTGATTTTGTGGATGGCATTGTATGTTGTTAATGTGCAGATTTTGAGATTCAGATTTCATTTTATTGCATATGTATATGCATGTTTATGTAATCCTTTACCATTTATTTGTATATTGGTGTTATATATACGTGTGTGTGTGTGTGTGTGTGTGTGTGTATATATATATTGTATATATGTGTGTATATTGTATGTGTATATACAGTGTTCGACAAATCCATTCAACTACAGGCCCGTGGCGACTGGATTTGACCCCGTGGCGAACCCCTCATGGCCGCCCAAGCAGGGCGGGATTGGGGGGCAGGACTAAAACATCTCGCCTCATCCTATACGGTTTGAAGTCAGTCAGCACTGGGTCGAATATACCCAGTGGTTCAAGTAGAATCTGTAGCTCATGTGAATGCGGCTACCGTCCTGAAAGCCCCTCTCGGATTATAATTTGACTTCGGTGAATCGTCATTACCACTGGAATGGAAGAAGCGACTGAGCGACAAGTTGGCTGAACGCATATAGGTGTTCTCCACCAGTGAAATGGATGTGGGCTGCAGCAAGAGTGCTCAACAAATGATCCGACTGAACAATGCCACTCCATTCTGAGAGCATTCCAGGCGCATAGCTCCCAGAGATGTGGATGACGTGATGGACGTCCTGAAAGAGATGGAGATGGCAGGCATCATGACTGAATCCCGTAGCTCCTATGCCTCCCCTTTTGTGGTAGTGTGGAAAAAAACGGATCCATGTGCCTGTGTGGACAACCACACCCTGAATCACTTCTCTGTCCCGGATCAATATACCCTGCCACGGATTGAAGAGATCCTCAGCGCCCTCTCCGTCAGTCAGTGGTTCAGCATGCTGGACCGGTCTGCGTACTACCAGGTCCCCATTGTAACGAAATTATGGGTAATCAGTGCATTAATAAAGGCAGTATGCTTGGCTGGTTACCCCTATTTCGTATTGTGGATGAAGGGGTTCATTTTATGTGCACCGTTCATGTATTATTTTTACCTCTGTCCCTTATTGTCCCCATTTTGCAGGATTGTATATGCATGCCATAATGTATAACATAGTACACTGACATTACTGGCTTTGGACACAAGATGCCGCTGCAAGCGCTAAACCACAAGTTAAGTGGATAAGCGTGGCGCGGTCTCTTTGTTCCATTGCAAGGTATAGGTATCCATTACAGTTTTGTTTTTTGTGTTTACTATCTGATCAGTACCTTCCACGAACTTGGTGAGATTGTGCTGATCCAGTTTAAGTTCATCTGTGTTGGGTTGGACAGGGGGGCAATAAGCTGGTCTGTTCACTGCCATAGTGATAAACTGCAGCCGCTCCTCCGGTGTCCCTCTGTCTCCCCACGCAGTAATCAGTGCAACATTTCAGGGGTGAACGGACTGGTAGCCGCAGCAACCAGAACCCCTCCTGCTGCACTGCTCCCGGGAGGTGCACTCGTTCCCTCCCTGAGATTCCACCGCCCCGGCACTGGGTTCCTACCCTGATCTCTGAGTGGCTGTAAAAGGGCAAGCTGAGCTGTATCCTGAGGCTCTGCAAGCCGGGCTTCATAGTCACTGATTGCGTCAACCATGTCTGCGACCTCCTGGTTCTCATAGGGCAGTCCATATTCACGGCACTTGTCCTTCAGCTGAGCTCGGGTCCTCATGTTGGATGAGCCTTCAGCCTCGCTCATGGTTCATGGTCACAGCAGTGAGGTGGTGTTACAACTTGTGTTAACTGTTGCACTACTGTGTGTTCAATATCTTTAGTCCCAGGAACTCGCAATTCCCTTCGAGTTCCCACTATATTACAGGGTAATTACAGTACACTGTAATACAGGTTCAGTTCAATCCCGCCGCTGCCACCAGTTAATTATAGAGGTTGTCACGGTAGCTTATGACAAGATATAATGAACACTTAATATCTGGGTTGAACTGAACGAGGCTTAGATATAATAAAAGATATTTATTCCTTAAATAAGGTGAACACAGCAATATAGTACAATTAACAGACAAGAAGGTAACACTTACTTAGGGTTGGGGAATGGAGAAGTATCAGCTAGCAATTCTCCATCAATCCGGTGACATTCCAGGTGGAATCAGAAGCACAACTAAAAACTGTAGGGTTGACACAGTTTATATACCTGTGCAACCCTATTCTTAACATTGAATACGGACGATTGGTGAACAATTATCTGTATCCACTCCCTAACGTGGAGACACAGACTAACCCATGCCCTCCAGCTAATTAGCTACTGTGTACTGGGACTCTATGGGTAGCCCCATAATTAAATCAGGGGCTATGACCAGTCTACCAAATTAAGTATCTGCAGTGTTTGTAGGTGTAGACATAACACTTACAAACCACTCCAGTTTGATTCTCCGCCCTCAGGTAACAATTAGACTGGCAGAGTCGTTTGACCAATACTTGGCTCCTAGACTTTGGGTAAACAATCAGGGCAGTTAACTTTTTGATCACCGTGCTTAGGCTAATCAGCCGGCTGACCTTCATGACCTATTAGCCTAGCAGATGGCATCTGCAAAGGAATCTCTGCAGGATTTTATCCCTGCCTTGGGAAACAACATTAAAGGTGAAACATGGGAACAGGGGAACATACATTTTCAAGGTAAACAAGGTGCAAACCACATCCCTGGACCGCAGTCCAGTTAACCCCTTGTCTCTCTGGTGAGGTCAGGGGATGGCCATATGGGGTGCAACCCCTTTAATACCGGGCCACCCCCTTTCTCCCTCTACAGGGGTCATTAGCAAAAAACAAACAGAAAGGTTCCCTCATGAATGCACTCAGATAGATAAAGTGAGGTTAGTGAATTATAATTAAAATCAATTTAATAAATGATAAAAATAAGTTTGTATAGAGGGGTATGGTAAGAAGGTCCAAGACCACCCCCTAATGACATACCAAAAGAAACTTCCACATCAAGTCAGTAGGGAAGAAGAGGCTAGGCTGAAGTATATGAGGATTAATTCCAACAGAAAAAAGTACCTGCATGCAGTAAAGCAGTACTATTATCTAAAAAACTGGCAGTATAAAAAAGTAATATCTACCAGTACTGAATCTAGAGGAATATAATCAAATCGCACAAAGTGGTTACCAAGAAATGGCCAATTTAAAGTACAAAACTAGTGTCATATATTAATCTACATGTATAACGGTGTGTAGTCGCAACACAAGCGCACATTGGTAAAAAATGATTACCTATATACACATTAACATCATAATCCATAAATAAGGACAATATAGTGCAGAAATAAGACCCTAAATGGGGCTAGCATAAAGTATGCATATGTAAAGTCCAGAGGCACGGTTCAATGACTGTATCCAGTTATAGCCTCATAAACCATGGATATCAAAAACATTTACAAATATATGAGAAGCAAATGTATATAGGATAATATGATAGGATCAAGCCAGATCATCACACATAAATACAAAATATAATAAGTATCATGATAGAGTCCTTAAAATAAAGTCATACACTTAGTGAGTATAGAAACAAAGTATGGCCTTGAGCAGTAAATGTGAACACAGTACCACTGATTCTTCAGAACTTTTCAAAGCAAGGAAGAAGGAAAAGAAAGAAGTATTTAATCAAGGAAAAGATGCCCTAACTCAGACACTTCAATCTGCACAAAAAGAGATTGATTGTCTTCATGGACTTTTAGATAAAGCGCAAAAAGCCAAGGCTGCACTACAGAGCTGCCTATCCTCAGCAATTGCTAAGTGTGTTCTCCAGGAAAAAGAAAAGCACCAGTTGGAGAGTGACCTGGATGTCATGTCAGGTGAGCTGGACAGGGCATATGCTGATGCTGCTGTGGATCAGCGCCTCGCTTCTAAAAGTAACAAATTCCTGGAAATCTCTATGAAGGAAATTGACAGGCTTAATACAGAGCTTGAAACCTCTCAAAAGGAATTTCGCAAGCTAAGCACAGCATTGGAAGCCTCTAAGGAGAAGAGTTGCTACTTAAACACAGAACTATGCTCATTGAGAGAGATCTTCGAAGGGTTAAATAGCAGTTTTGAAACTGTTACCCAAGAGTGCAAGAATCTCTATGTCCAAGTCAGTGAAGGAGATAAGAAACTCCATGAATTAGGAGAGGAGAAGAAATAGTTAGCCCAGGAAAAGTTAGACGTGCAGACTGCACTGCAGAATGCAGAGAGAGTGCTGCAAGAAGACCGTGTCTCGCTGGAGCAGCGCACACAAGCAGAAAATATGCTGCAGAGTCAGCTGCAAGAATTGCGTACACATCTGCAGGACACCAAGGAGAGATGGGTGAATGCTGAGGAAAAGCAGCGAGTTCTGCAGGAAGAAAGTTTCCAGACTGCCTACAAGGTAAAAATGCTGCAAGAGTATCTGAGTACCCAGTGTGTCCCCAAAGAGCAGCATGAGGAGCTGAAGGCCACACTGAGCATAACCATTGCCTCACTTGAGGAGGAGCTTAGAGCCCAGGTAACCCTGTATGAGAGGGAGCACAAGGCGGTCCAGGATTTGAAGCAAGACTTAGAGGAGCAGAAACACTGCTCCATCCCTAACAGCCAGTACACCCAAGACGTGATACAGGATGCACTCAACCAGGGGTCTCTCGCTGAGGAGTGGAAATTGCAGCAACGCCTAAAAATGGAAGAGCTAAAGCTAGCAGCTGAACACACATCTCAGCAACTCACAGCGCTGCAGGCACAGATCGCTGAGCTCAAGACACAGCTGGCCAAAAAGGAGGAGAGAGAGGAGGTGTCCGTCTGTCAAGTGGCTGGCCTGACACTGCGCTATGAGGTCAAGTTGGCCGATGCCTGCCAATTATTGGACCACACAGCCTGTGATAAGGTCTGGCTGTAGCTGGAGCTGGACAAGGTCCGGGAGGAGTACCGGCAGCTGCAGATCAGAAATGAAGAAAATGAAACACATTTAAGCTTTACTCTGAGTCAGCTGGGAGATATGGAGTCACGACTCGACTCCAAAGAAGCTGAACTGACAACTGCATTGAGTGGGAAAAGAAGTGCAGAAGGACAGCCTCAAGAGCTGAAAACTCAAATAGCTGGTCTTAATGAGAATTTAGGTGATACCACAAGATGGCAGTCACAAAAAGAGACCACGAAGAGTGAACTTAATGTCCTCAGTGACATGTATGGAAAGTCTGATGCACCTGTTCCTAAGGCCCATGTTCCTGATGTCCATGCCCCTGTGATTGAGTTGTATGTACCCATTGGGAAGTTCCTGATTCCAAAACTAAGAAAGATATGTTGGTCACAAAAAGTGAACTATATGTCCCCACTGATGCATGTGAAGAGCCTGATCTATCTGTTTCCGATGCCCCTGCTATGACTTTAGACGGATCCCTTGTGAAGTTCCTTGCTATGCCTAATGTACCTGATGCTGATGCCTACGCTCCTGTGATAAGGATAAATGCACCTCTCACAGATTTCCCATCAGCACTTGACGTACACACTAAGTTGGCCTTCCATCAAGGTTTCCCTGAAGTGCCTGGAGGATCATCCGGAGAACGCTCTCGAGAGGGGGGAGTAATGTCAGGGTCTCCTAGACCTCCTGCCTAGCCATAGTTCTTCTTTGTCCACTGGGTGTGCTGCTGCCTTCTGTTTCCTCTGGGTTCCTCTGTCTGTCTGTCTGTCTGTCCTCTTGTTGCTCCTCATTCTGCTTATAGCTCTCCTTCCTGTTTGTTTCCTTGCCTTTGTTTCAAGTCAGACTCCTATTGCCCATGCCTCTGTCTCTGATCCTGATCTGTTCCTGTACCCGTCTGTATTTGATTCTGTTCTTAGTAAAAGCCCTTGCTGGTAATCTGGCTTGTCCCTGTTTGTTCCCGTTCTCATTTCCTGCTCCCCGTTCTCAGTCCCTGCTCCCAGACCTGACCCTGCTCCCCTGTCCTGTTCCAGTCTCCTCATTGCCGACCTCTGCTTGTTGCCCGACTTCGCTATCTGCCACCTGCCTCGGACCTTTGATTGTGACCCCTACTATGCTCGCGCTGTGTGGCCACCGAGATCCTACCCGCCACAGGAGTCTCCCGTGACAGTGGTAGATCTCATAGACCGGTTAGAGATGCTCATGGGGTTGGCACAGGACAACCTCAGGGCTGCTCAGACCAAACAGAAGACTTGGTATGATCAGAATGCCCGTAGCAGAGAGTGCATCCCAGGACAGCAAGTACTTGTTCTCAAACCCACCCCAGAGAACAAATTGATGGCTGCCTGGTCGGGACTGTGTCCGGTACTCCGAAAGATGAACGAGTGCAACTATGTTGTACAGGTAGATGCTGAGGCAGAGAGGAATAAGGAATATCACATCAATATGTTCAAGGAGAATGTAGCACCGAGTGTGGCATCGGTGCTGGCCATTTGTAGCCCACCGATGGGAGATTAGGCGAGCAATGCTCTGCCAGATCTCTTAGGGGAGGCTAGGCAAGTGGGTACTGTAAAGCAGGTATAGATAAGGTCTCAGCTGGGTGCCAGGCAGAGAGCAGAAGCCAGAGCTATGCTAGTGCAGTATAGGGTTCAGTTCACAGATAAGCCAGGCAGGACGCATAGCACAGATCACCCAGTGCTCACAGGTGATCTGCGCCCTCTGCATAAGCATGCCTATCGTGTATCAGCAGAGATTAAGGGCAGTATAGAGAGGGAGGTAGAAGAGATGCTGGCCCAAGGCTTAATTGTACCGTCCAGAGCCATTGGGCTTGTCCGGTAGTCCTGGTACCTAAGAAGGACGGGACCACTCATTTCTGTGTGGACTACCGACAGCTCAATGAAGGGACGGTGTCAGATGCTTATCCCATGCCTCGCAAGGACAAGTTGCTGGATGAACTCGCGGGGGCAAAGTATCTGACCACTCTGAATCTCAGTAAAGTGTACGGGCAGATCCCCTTGACCCAGGAGGCTAGGGAGAAGTCAGCATTCATTATCCCGAGTGGCCTCTATGAATTTCTAGTAATGCCCTTCGGGATTAAGAATGCCCTGGCTACCTTCCAACACCTGGTCAATCGTTTACTGGAGGATTTGCAGGGGTTTGCACAGGCAAACCTGGACGACATTGCTGTGTTTAGTAATTTGTGGGACTCCCATTTAGTCATGTAGCTGCGGTGCTAGCCAGAATTAGGGAAGCGGTACTTACCTTGAAACCCACCAAGTGCTTAGTAGGGATGGCAGAAGTTCTGTACCTAGGGCATAGAGTGGGTGGCGGGCACCTTAAACCAGAGCCAGCCCAGGTGGAAGTGATAGTGCAGTGGCCCATTACCAAGACCAAGAAGCAGGACATGGCTTTCCTAGGCACTGCAGGCTACTACAGAAACTTTGTTCCCCAGTACAGTGCCATTGCAAAACCCCTAACTAACTTGACCCAGAAGCGACAGTCTGTGCTGGTAGTCTGGTCTCCTACCTGTGAAGTCTCTTTCCAGGCACTGAAGACTCCATTGGCCAGTGCCCCTATCCTTGCTGTACCAGACTACTCAAAGAAGTTTTTGGTGCAGACCGATGCCTCGGACTATGGCATCGGCACTGTACTCAGCCAAGTGGGGGAGGAGGGCAGTGAACACCCAGTGGTGTATCTGAGCCGAAGGGTGTTGCCCAGAGAGGTGGCTTATGCCACCATTGAAAAAGAGTGTCTGGCCATTGTGTGGGCTCTGAAAAACTTCAGCCCTATCTCTACTGTCGGCCATTCACTGTAATCACGGACCACAACCCGGCTTTAAAGGGTGTCGGCAGAAAATGCTAAGTTACTGCGCTGGAGTCTTGCTTTGCAGGAATTTGATTTCACCATCCAGCATAAGAAGAGCAGTGAACATTGCAATGCGGATGGCCTTTCCTGCCAGGACAATCCTTGTGACTTACTGTAGTGCCGACGAGAATTCTAAAACAAACCTTGGGGCAATCCCCAAAAAGTCCTAAGTACATGCTGGGTACATGCTGGGTACATGTTGCAACAGTTCAGTTACATTACTGCAGACAGACTAATGGCCCATCAATTTGAATGGGACTGCCAGGGACCCCTGCTGTGTTAATACGATGGGCCATTACTCTCTGCAGAAATGTGACTGAAATGTTTGTAGCATGCACCCAGCATGTACCTGGTGATAGCCCCAGATTTTCCAAGGCAAGTTTAAGGCAAGTTTTAGAATACTCGCCGGCGCACCTGTAACAACCTCAAGAGCTGCCAGGCCAGCCCAACCACTGGTTTGGGGCAGAGCCTGCGCTTTGAGTTGGGGGAGGTGTGGTAGTGAGAGGGTTAACCAGGCCAATAATAAAGGTATTATGCCCAGCTGGTTAACCCTAAACTGTGTTGGGACAGAAGGGGTTAAAATGTATTGCAACCATCAGTCTATGTTTTCCCCATCACTACATTTATTGTCCCTGTTTTGCAGCTCTGAAGCTAGCTGCAGTTAAATGAATGAATGAAAATGTGCTAACTGTATTTGTGACACAAGGGGGGAGCTTCTAGCTGCTTTGAAGATTGGCATCACTTTCTAAGCCGTAGACCTCTAAACCGCAAAATCAATTGGATAAATGGATTGCGGTTTAGCTGAAGTGCCGTCTTGTCAAAATGTATCCAGCGGTCTCGTTATCCACTTAAGCTGAATTGTTGGCGTGTGTCTGCGGTTACTGATCAAAAGCCAGCACGGATACATTGTATGCTGGCTTGTAACCCAGACCAATTATAGGTCAAACCGCAAACCACATCACAGAGCTCATTCAATTAAGTGGATAACTTGCGCTAGGACAGAGCTAGAACTCTAATTTTTGGCGTGCAGTTAGTTACACATGTACCATGAACATACATATGAATTTTATATTTTTTACCTATGCAGAACATACATTTATAACCATACTGTATTTCAATGGTGTTTTAAATGCAACAGCAGGAAACCCTTTCTGCCGGTCCGGCAATGAATCCATTTACATGCCCAAATGTTATGGATGAATGAGCTGAGGGATTTTTCATCTCTGCACTTCAAAGGGCACCCTACTAAGGTGATGCCCCAGTGTCTATAAAAGACCGGAGTTGAAAAGCCTCAGAGACCCTAGGTGTTAGGGTGGCCGGGATATTGTTAAGTACCAGATACCGGTGCGAAGTATGGGCACTTCATACTTGATAGCCAAACCCCAGACTTACTGTCGCCAGGTAAGGGGTTGGGCCCGGTTTGCTAAGCAGCTCAGGTGTGAGATGCACGCATGCTCATAGCAGGCCAGGAAGCAACTTCTGCCCGTTCTACGAACTCCTGGCAAGTCGGATAGGTGGGAAAAGGTATTCCCACGAGAGGATTGGGTGTATATGTTAGGTATAGGACCCTTTACCCTATAAAAATGCCTACAGGCCTGTCCCAGTCAAATTCATCTCAGCTTTACCAAAATACGTCCAAGCTACAGCATCAGCGGTTCCGGAGAGTGAGGGGTTAACTACATCGTAACCAAGGATCGTACCCCTCCTCCAGAATTCATTTGAGCTTAGGATTCCTGATCGAATCCTGTGAGGACTATACAAAAGAATTCCTTTTGGCAGAGATATAGGATTGGCAAGTTGCGCCCCTAGCCAAGGACTGTCGCACGGCTTTCATCGCACACCCAGTTGCATGCGTGCAGGGGTACCCAGAAACTTTGTTCGTTCTGTGCACAATTTATTTTGTTTCTCCATCCTAGTAGGTGTATATTGACTGTAATTGTGAAGTATTGTGTGTTTGTCTTAAAAGGAAATAAATTACAATTTATTTTACTCATCTTGGATGCTCGGTCCAGAATCCCGGTATTAATTTGTTGGTAAGACCTGGTCTGCCGTGACAGGCTGTCATCCATGTACCCTCTCCGGGGGATTCAATAAGCCGACCCTTTGACCCAAGGAGTCTGAGTTTCATTCCTACAAGAGAATATGTTGCTCAAGAATCACACCCTATGAGATGGCCACCCAAGAAGACATCAGAGAAGGTACTTGTCGGAGTCAAAGAGTGAGACGCTCTCCAATGAGAATGGTGTATGATTCGTTAGGGGCACCTCACTATGAGTCTCAGCAGCTGTCTCGGAGCTGGTTTGCCTCTATCATGAATGTGCTTACTGAAATTTTCAATGTTGTTTAATTGCCCAGAGTTAGGTTGTATGATATGTATTTTGCATTATATAAGTGCCTGTACATTGGTTGTTCTCCACCAGGTGGAGGATGTATCCAAATCCCCTACCCTGCTTTGGTGTGGGGAACTGGCCATTTGCTCTGCAAGACCCCGTGCAATCAGGGGGAACAGCGCAGCAGCCACTCAGTGGCTGCCAAAGTGGTGCCATCTTGGATTGCCGGAAAGGGGCTCTTCATGACTACAAGTCCTAGAAGGACTTGCGAGAAAACGCACGAGCGACCATGGTGAATCATGGATATCCTCCGCGGCACCCAGGGGGATATCCAGTCTAGCAGGAGCCAGAAGAAAGGACGGATGCATCCAGGGTGCCAGTAAGCCCCTTGACTAGGCCAGAACTTTGCCCCTAGGCCCCAGTTAGGCCCTGAGACACCTGTAGAGCAGTATTGTAGGGAAGGCCTCAGAAAGGTACCATTTCCATTAGAATCTGATGCGGCTATCCTACCCTGGTGCGTACTGCGGCCTGGGAACTGGCCGCACATGGCAGCTCAGGAGATGAATCATCCGGCTGGAGCTCGTGACACAGACCCCTCCTTGGCTAAGGCGTGATGGGATTGTTATAGGCCCCGCGGCGTGGGTGGGATTGCTGGGACGGACACCAGGGGTTATTGGTAATACGGCACGCTCAGTAGTTTGGGCGAACAACTCAGTGTTTGGGGTCACTGCACTATACTGTTGTTACCAAGTATTGTGTGTTATATGTGTTTCGTATTGTGTACAGTAAAGATCAGTTATATACATTGTGTGGTGTTATTGCTTACACCTGTTGTATTGGTTCCTGTGAAGGGTTATCCCTCCAATGCTGGGATCCATCATAGGTGGAGGCGTGCACATAAGGAGATAGAGCTCACCCCAGGCTCCCAGAAGTGGAGGCTCAGGCCTCCTGTGAGCATACAGGTACAGCAGTGTGAGGATTTGCCGTCCTGGCGGTTGGAGACCATCTCCTTACCCGAAGACCCCTGCCACGACAGACACTCAGGATGCGCAATCCCACATTCCCGTTATGTGCGCGTGGACCATGCGTAGTCTGTCTGCCCTACCGTGGGCTCCGCCTCCGGTCCCCGCCCCCGCACTGGCATGCGTTGGGTTCGCTCATCCAGCCTCCCCTCTGACGCACGTCCCAGTCACCATCTATGTTGCCGTGATGGGCAGATCTGGCGTGGGAGTGACGCGCGGATCAGTCTCCACCCCCTGACCTCTGTGACGTGTGCTGCGTCAACCTCCAGAACTCAGGCACGCTCAGCAGAGGGACATGCGCGGTGCACAAGTGACGCACAACCGGGTCGCTAGCATTCCACCTCAGTGACGTGTGCGACACGTAGCTCTGCCTCCATTCCCAATTTGGCTGTGTCATAGAGCACACCTTGGTGTCCCAGCAGCCAATGAGATTTGATTCTTCTGCTCCGCCCTGGCTCTCCATTAGCTGTAGGTTCCTTTAATACCTACTCAGCCCAGACCTCATTCCATATTCTCGTGTGACGCCATTCCTTGCTGCATTCAGTTCCTGTTTATCCTGCCTTGCCTTGCCTGTTGATTCCTGTCGCTGCCTGACCCTGCTACGTTCTCTGGACTCCGCTCCTCTCTACTCCTGACCGGCTGCCGTACGACCATTCTGATACCTCCAGTCCTGACCTTGGCTAGTACCCCGATGATCCGTTACTCTCCGATCCTGACCCGGCAAATACCCTCAACTACTCTACTCTCTATACTCCTGACCCGGCTTACACAACCAATCTACATCCTAGGCACGCCCGCGTGGCTGTGGGTTGGCGTTACTCAATTCCCTACCTCAATACCACGGTTGCGCTTCGTTTTTGGTGAGTTACGCGTTAAAAGCAGCACGGGTAGTCGCCCGTGTATTTCCCTTAGGCATAGTGAACGTGGGCTACACTTCTGTACAGCATGTTGTTAACCATATTTATCATCACCTTTTCTGATTTTTTTTCTTAAAGCAACAGTTCACATTGCTCTTTTTTTTAAAGTTTATTGGTTTGGGAACAGGAGGAGTTCAAGTACCGAGGATCATCCCAGAGGAACTTCCTGGTTCACATAACATACAGATGTAGCAGACATTATAGCTCCCACTGGCGCATTGCAGTGTGATGCACACAACGCGCCAGCGGGAGCAGACGCAATTATGCTCGAACAAAATAAGGGCGGAGCTAATATGGTGCAATAACGCCAACTACATCTGTATGTTACGTTAACCAGGAAGTTCCTCTGGGATAATACTCTGGACTTACTGTCAATTTCTCCACCGGGCAAGAATACTTCTATTGGCCTAGATCCTGTAGCCAAAAGAAAGCTTCAATGTCATCGGAAGGGGGTATCACAACTTTCGTGACCCTACTTCTCTAAATATCCCATTGAAATATCTTGGGAATCAGGGGCTTCTGGATCAGCTCTGGGGACCTTTCAATTCAGGTACATAAATGAAACATAAAACAAATGGGGACTGCTGCTTTAGTGCGCGGAAGCAATTTACAGTTTGTAGCAGGGTTTACTGAACACAATAAGCACATACGTACTTGCTTACATTAGAAGGAGTCATCTCCTAATGACCTCAGATGAACTAAATAATTAAATCTGCACTTCCTGGGAACATGTGCAGGCAAAGGAAGACAGACCGCAAAACATGTCGCCAAAACAAGTGTCTTCCAGAAAATGTGTTTCCTTCTCCCAAGTGTGGGTCTATATCTCTACATCAGTCTCAGTCCCTGGTACTGTTGTTACTGTAGTAATAGTATTGGTGGTTCAGGAGGGGGGGGTGTGCAGGGTGGTGGTACATAAATGTCCCCCTTCTTTTTTCCTTTGCACTGTGGTATTACACACTGCTGAGCCTTTCACTGACCACACCCAAGAGAATATTAGTAGGGGGTCCTCTTTTATGGGGTTTGCCACTGGATGTTCTGCCTCTGTCTCCTGCTCATCATACCATAACATATTAGAACAGAATACCATCAACATTGTTGTCATTTGGTAAAGCCACTGCTCCACTGATTTCTGTGGAATCTATTGTTTGGAGAAGACTCGTGGAACAGTCTTAAGATGGGTTGAGTAGAGGCTTACATATATTAACTATTTACTATATATCACTTCAATCACCTACACTGGCGACACACTTTATTCGAGCTCGGCTAGTCCCACGAATTCGGGTTTACCCGGGTGTATTGAGGTTTGTGACTGTTTTCTGCCCGAGTGCATTGAGTTATTTTCCATGCAGGGATTGAAGCATTTTATTCCCGCTGGCTGCAATACTGCACAGTATATATATATATATATATACTGCATTACAATTCATGAATTTATGCCATCTGGTAGACACGCGAAGCATTGCAGCCTATTAAATCCTAATCATTATCATTTAACAGATCAGCCGCCCGTCAGCCAGGCATGAACCCAGGCTGGGAAGGCAAATGCAACGGGGCTTGTCTGAGGTGAGGAGCGGCGCATTCCAGGTATCTGCCAGGTACATACTAGGTATTTGCTCGAATAAAGTGTGTCGCAGCAGTATTATGTTTTGAAATTAACTTTATTATCTCTGAGTTGCATATTCACTTAAGAGTGTATAGAGCGCCACCATTTGTTTTTTGTGCAATATTCTTAGAGTTGGGTCTTACCTTTGTCCCCATACCTGACATCATCAGTATCTGTAAACAGACAGTGCCTCTGACCTGAGGTTTGTAAAACTACCCTATTAGCATTGCATCAACAGCGCAAGCATTTTTACACTTCTACTAAATGGAGATATATTGGGGGAATCCTTGATGGAGAAGGATTTAGGAGTGCTTGTAGACAGCAGGCTTGGCAATAGTGCCCAATGTCATGCAGTAGCTGCAAAGACAAACAAGATCTTATCTTGCATCAAACGGGCAATGGATGGAAGGGAAATAAACATTATTATGCCCCTTTACAAAGCATTAGTAAGACCTCACCTTGAATATGGAGTACAATTTTGGGCACCAATCCTAAAAAAAGACATTATGGAACTAGAGAGAGTGCAGAGAAGAGCCACCAAATTAATCAAGGGGATGGACATTCTAACTTATTGTCACGCTGCGCTCACCACAAACAGGACTGAAGACCGCGGGGCTGAGGTGGGGATGGAAAGACACCGACCCACAACCACGCAGTCCTGTCCGGAATGCGTAGTCCAAGTCGTACAGAGTCGTAGGGTTGGAGAGGTCAGGGTAGTCAGGGTACTTGCCGTAATTCAGGGTTGGAGAGTGGAGGATGGTAGATTTCCGTAGCCAAGGTCAAGGGTATTAGAAGGTAGAATGGTCAAGGGACGAAGCCAAGGTCAAAGCGCAGGAGAGTGTAGGAATCCGAGGAACAGCCAGGATCAGGACAGAAGAGAACAGACAGGTAAGGCCAAGCAGGGATCAAGATACAACTAAACAGAAGCCATGAGCACAATGCATAAACAGGGGTTTATGCTCAGCAAGGAATGACAGATAGGAGCAGGTATATAAGTAGGAAGGATCCAATTACCTTGCAGGGGTGTGATCCGGTCCTCCAATGGTGTCAGGAAGGTACTAATCTGAAACAGCCTGCAGGTCAGGCTTCCGTGGTGATTACTTTGGTTGCCGGGCAACTCGGGCGCGTGCGCGATGTGCGGAGTGCTGATGTCACGCGGACGTTCGGCCGAGATTCCTCCCTGTGGGAGGCGCCGACGCGTGCACATACCGGCTTGGCAGTGCGTGGGCGCGTGGGTCTGCCGTGTGACGTGTCAGCTGGGCGATTTCTGGCAGGAGTTGCGGCGGATGTTACAGTATCCCCCCCTTAAGGGGAGACCTCCGGGCGACCCATGGATGGTTTATCAGGGTGCCTACGGTGGAAGGCATGAATGAGATGGTTAGCATGTACCTGATGATGAGGAATCCACTCTCTCTCCTCCGGGCCATAGCCCTTCTAGTGTACGAGATATTGCAGTCCTCCTCTGGACATTCTGGAGTTGAAGATGGTCTGTACCTCGTATTCTTGTTGACCCTCTACCAGTATGGTTTGTGGAGGTTTAGGTTGTCCTTTTGGAGGATGAGTCTTGTAGACAAGGTTTTAGAAGGGAGGAGTGAAAGACGGAGGGAATCCTCATATTCTTAGGCAGTTCTAGCCGGTAGGCTACCGGGTTGATCCTTTTAGTGATGCGGAAAGGTCCAATAAAGCGCAGTTCCAGTTTGGGTGAGGTTACCTTTAAACGAATATTTTTAGTGGATAACCAGACCCTTTGTCCTACAGAGTACACTGGGACCTCTCTACGGTGATGGTCCGCTTGTCTCTTCTGTAGTTTACCAGGATGCTGTAGGTTAAGATGGATCTTCTGCCATAAGTCTTGTAAGTGGAGGATCCTGTCCTCTGCGTCCGGGACTCCAGACTTCGAGATAAGAGAAGGGAGTGCAGAAGGGTGGACGCCATAGTTGACCATGAACGGTGACTGTTGGGACGATTCATTCCTAAGATTATTATGGGAGAATTCTGCCCATGGGAGAAGTTCCGCCCATTCGTCTTGAGTATCGGCAACAAAACACCTTAAAAATTGTTCAAGAGACTGATTGGTGCATTCCGTTTGACCATTGGTCTGGGGCTGATGAAAAGTGCAGTGTGACGTCCAGACTCTTACAAAACGCCCTCCAGAACCGGGAGATGAATTGGGATCCTCTGTCAGATACTAAGACCTGGGGGGTCCCATGTAACCTGAAGATCTCCCTGATGAAAACGTTGGACAACATAGGTGCGGTGGGTAGACCCTTCATCGGGACGAAGTGTGCCTGTTTTGAAAAGCTGTCCACCACTACATGTATGGTATCCATGCCTCTAGATTTAGGCAACTCAACGATAAAGTCCATAGATATGTGTGTCCATGGACGTTCCGGAATGGGTAAAGGTTGAAGGAGACCCGCAGTTTTGTTCCGTGCACAAGTAGAGCATGTAGCTACAAAAGCTTGTATGTCTCTCCGCATGTTGGGCCACCAGAATGTGCGTTCAATGAACTCGGTAGTTCTCTTGGTGCCAGGATGACCAGCTGTCTTGGACGAATGCCTCCACTCCATGACTCTCCTCTGGTAAAGAAGGGGGGTGAACAAACGATCCTCCAGAACCTTGAGTCCTGCTGGGATGTTGTTCTGAGCCTTCGTAATATCAGACAATGCACTGAAAGGCTGCCACAATGCAAGTGGATGGGAGAATGGTCTCCTGCTGTTCCACCTTGGTATCCTCTACCAGGAACTGTCGAGACAAGGCATCAGCTTTTAGGTTCTTAGACCCTAGTATATAGGAGATAAGGAAGTTGAAGCGTGTAAAGAATAAGGACCATCTTGTCTGGCAAGACCCGAGTCGCCATGCTCCCTCAATGTATAGTAGGTTTTTATGGTCTGTTAATATCGTGACTGGCGTTTCCGTGCCCTCCATTAAGTGTCTCCACTCCTCTAAGGCCAATTTGATCACGAGGAGCTCACGGTTACCCACGTCATAATTCCTTTGGGCGGAGGATTTTTTTTTAGAGAAATACGCACAGGGGTGACGTGGAGCTTAAGGATTCTTTCTCTGGGAGAGTATAGCACCTGCTCCTACATCAGAGGCATCAACCTCTAAAGAAAAAGGTAATGAAGGGTCTGGGTGTATCAAGATGGGTGCTGACGTGAATGCCGTCTTTATCCTCTCGAAGGCCTGGAGGGCTTCGTTAGACCAATTTGTAGGGTCAGCTCCCTTCTGGGTGAGCGCCGTGATGGGTGCTACTACTGATGAGAATCCCTGAATGAACCTCCGGTAATAGTAGATGAAGCTGAGGAATCTTTGGATAGCCTTGAGGGAGAGAGGACAGGTCCATTCGAGTACAGCTTTGACCTTGGTAGGATCCATAGCGAGACCGGTGTCAGATATGATGTAGCCGAGAAAGGAGGTAGATTTGTGTTGGAAATGGCATTTCTCGAGTTTAGCAAACAAGTGGTTCTCTCTTAAGCGCCGTAAGACTTGCTTGACGTGAACCATATGTTCAGGCATGGATCTGGAAAAAATGAGTATATCGTCCAGGTATACTATCACATGACGTTCCAGAAGGTCTCTAAAGATGTCATTGACAAAGTCTTGGAAGACAGCAGGGGCGTTACATAGCCCAAACGGCATGACCCGGTACTCGTAGTGCCCGTCGCGAGTATTGAATGCGGTTTTCCATTCATCTCCTTGTCTGATTCTAACCAGATTATAGGCGCCTCTGAGATCCAGTTAGGTGAAGATCCTTGCTCCTTGGAGTTTGTCAAATAATTCTGCTATCATCGGAAGGGGGTAGCGTTTTTTATGATGAGTTTGTTGAGACCGCGATAGTCTATGCAGGGTCTGAGGGTTCCGTCCTTCTTCTTGACGAAGAAAAAGCCTGCCCCAGCAGGTGATGAGGATTTTTGAATGAACCCCCTCTGGAGATTCTCCTGGATATATTGTCTCATAGCTTGGGTCTCAGGTATAGATAATGGGTATGATCCTCCGCTCGGGGGAATGGCGCCGGGTAGAAGATCGATCGGACAATCGTACGCACGATGTGGCGGAAGTTCCTCTGCCTGGCATTTATCGAACACATCATGAAAATCTTCATATATCACCGGCAGTAGTATCCTGTCAGGATCCGTGACCTCCAGACCTGCCACTGCCTTAGGAGCAGACATGCAATGTTCCAAGCAATAGGAACTCCAACGTAGAGGCGTGGACTCTGTCCAGTCAACGACCGGATTGTGGATCCGGAGCCACAGAAGTCCCAGAATAATGTCCGTGGAGGGAGTGTGGATAACATCCAGTTTATGGTCTCGGAGTGGAAGTCACCGGTCGAGATCTTTAGGGGCGCAGTTTGCAGAGAAATGAACACGGGCTGCAAGGGTCGTCCGTCGATGGCTTCAAGGCCTACCGGTCGATCTTTGGGTACCAAAGGTATCCTATTCTTGATCGCAAACTCTTGGTCAATGAAGTTTCCCCCTGACCCTGAATCCAGAAAGGCCCGTGTCTGAACTGTGAAGGTCTCACCGAATATGGAGATGGGTAGGTAAATCCTAGAAGAGGGTTGAGGAGGGGGAAATGTTGCAGTGCCCAGCGTGATCCTCATAATACTCACTGGGCTTTGGCGTTTCCCGGTTTAAGCGGACAGTTGATAACCAGGTGTCCGTTGTTGCCGCAGTAGAGGCACAGCCCCGCTCGTCTTCTCCATTGCCTCTCGGTAGGCGAAAGACTAGTCCCTCCCAGCTGCATGGGTTTGTCTAGAACGGTAGTTGTGGGGAGTACAGGACCTATGGTGGAAAAGGAGGGCGATTGTATACCTCAAGGGTGTTTGTTTCTCTCCATCTTTCTCTCTTGGAGACGCTGATCCATGCGGATGCACAGGGTTATCAGATCTTCAAATCCAGCGGGGCGATCAAGAGATGCCAGTTCATCCTTCAGACAGGCCCTGCCAGAAGACTGCGGATAGGGCCTCATCGTTCCAGCCGGTCTCCGTAGCCACCGTCCGAAAATCCAGGGCATAGCGAGCCACAGTACGGTCTCCCTGGGAAATATTAAGCATAGTAGATGCGGCGGTAACCTTACGCCCTGGGGTGTAAAACAGCCTTCTGAACTCGGCGATGAAGAGGGCGAGATCGGGGTGTTGCTCCCAGATGGGAGAGGCCCAGGCTAGAGCGGCGTCACTCAACAAGGAGAGTATGTACGCGACCTTTGATCGTGAGGAAGGTAAGTGAGAGGGAAGCAGCTCAAACTGTATGGAGCACTGGTTCATAAACCCCCGACAACCGGTGGGATCCCCTGCATACCGGTTGGGCGTTGGTAGTCGTGGCTCAGAGGTAGGCGTCGTGGGAACGGGAGCGGTTGCGAGTGGGACGGTGTTGGCTGTAGATAAGGTCAGGCGTCTAACTTGCTCGGTAAGGGTATCAACGTCTCGTGTAAATTGGGAGACTAGTTGTTCCTTAAATGTGAATGATCTGGTAAGTTGCCGGAAGCATTCCTCATGTGTGTTTAAACGTCGGGCCACCTCAGCAGGGTCCATGTTTGTTGGGCTGAGCATATTGTCACGCTGCGGTCACCACAAACAGGACTGAAGACCGTGGGGCTGAGGTGGGGATGGAAAGACACTGACCCACAACCAGTCCTGTCCGGAATGCGTAGTCCAAGTCGTACAGCGTCATAGGTTTGGAGAGGTCAGGGTAGTCAGGGTACTTGCCGTAATTCAGGGTTGGAGAGTGGAGGATGGTAGATTTCCGTAGCCAAGGTCCAGGGTATTAGAAGGTAGAATGGTCAAGGGACGAAGCCGAGGTCAAAGCGCAGGAGAGTGTAAGAATCCGAGGAACAGCCAGGATCAGGTCAGGAGAGAACAGACAGGTACAGTAAGGCCAAGCAGGGATTAAGACACAACTAAAATGCAGCGGTGAGCACAATGCATAAACAGGGGTTTATGCTCAGCAAGGAATGACAGACAGGGGCAGGTATATAAGTAGGAAGGATCCAATTACCTTGCAGGGGTGTGATCCGGCCCTCCAATGGTGTCAGGAAGGTACTAATCTGAAACAGCCTGCAGGTCAGGCTTCCGTGGCGATTACTTTGGTTGACAGGCAACCCACACGCGTGTACGATGCGCGGCGCAGAGCGCTGACGTCACGCGGACGTGCGGCCGAGATTCCTCCCTGTGGGATGCGCCGACGGCTCCATTCAGAGCATGCGCGTACCGGCTTGGCAGTGTGCAGGCGCGTGGGTCTGCCGTGTGACGCGTCAGCCGGCCGGTTTTCAGCAGGAGTTGCGGCGGATGTTACACTTATGAGGAGAGGCTAGCTAAATTAGATTTATTTACATTAGAAAAGAGGCGAATAAAAGGGGATATGATAACTATATACAAATATATTCAGGGACAATACACGGAGCTTTCAAAAGAACGATTCATCCCACGGGCAGTACAAAGGACTCGGGCCATCCATTAAGGTTGGAGGAAAGGAAATTTCACCAGCAACAAAGGAAAGGGTTCTTTACAGTAAGGGCAGTTAAAATGTGGAATTCATTACCCATGGAGACTGTGATGGCCGATACAACAGATTTGTTCAAAAAAAGGTTGGACATCTTTTTAGATGAGAAAGGTATACAGGGATATACCAAATAAGTATACATGGGAAGGATGTTGATCCAGGGATTAATCCGATTCCCAATTCTTGGAGTCAGGAAGGAATTAATGTTTCCCCTTAATGGGGTTTTTTGTTTGCCTTCCTCTGGATCAATAAGTAAGTATAGATATAGGATAAAGTATCTGTTGTCTAAATTTAGCATACTGTAGGTTGAACTTGATGGACCTACGTCTTTTTTCAACCTCATCTACTATGTAACTATGTAACTTCTGTGCCACTTAATGCTGCTATTCAGACTCAAAGGAATACACCTTAGTCTGAACAGTGCCTAATACAGTTTATAGACCTGTTTGCATAATTTTAAGCAACATTAATCATTTGCTTTGGTTATGGGGGTTTTAACTTAACGTTATCATTACCTGTAGACAAAGCTTATCAAATACATTCATGAATATGCAATGTACTTTTAAAACCCACTAAAATATTTCCAAAAAGTCATACTCTGTACAAATACATAGCACATTGTTTACAAATCAGACCATATAAAAAGAAAGAATAAACAGCTGAGGTGCAGGGTTTCAGAAGGAGCCACACATAATCAAAGTCAGATTGGCCAGAGCTATTAAAACATACAGTAGGACAGGCAATTGAACTAGCCTAACCAACATGAAACCTAATTAGTCTGGCTAGAGGAAGCTGTTGACCTATGAATGGTACGGGGAGCATATTAAAGAGTTTATACCTACAGGGGACAAAAGAAAAGGTAGATTTAAACCTGCTTGGTTTATTTGCTTCTGTGTGTTATTGCCAAGGAGCATTACAGGCATAAGTCTATAATATTGTCACCTCGTTTATAGTATTTGTATCTGCCAAAAGCTAACCTTCCCTTTTTGATCTTATCTACAGCCCAGCTAATGGAGGTCGTTCATGTATAGGGCAAAGCTATGAGTTACAACTTTGTAACACTGAAGATTGTGACAAATACTTTGATGACTTCCGAGAGGAACAGTGCAGACAATGGGATGCATTCTTTGAATATCAGGATGCTAAACACCAGTGGCTTCCTTATGAGCATCCTGATGGCAAGTTATTTTATTACTGTTTATAAAAAAAAAAATGTTGTTTCTGTTTTAAATGGTTTTAGCTCCTAACGTAACTCGGACCAGGAGTTCTGGGAAAATGGTGCATCCAGGGTTGCCACCACTCCGGGTTTGGCCCGGAGACTATGGGTTTTGGCCACATATCTATGGTCTATGGGTTTACCTAGTAAACCTCCGAGTGGTGGCATTCCGTGGCGGAGGCAGCGCCCGCGTCTCCCAGCACCCTCGGCGTCCACCCGGCATCTTCCCCTTCAACTCCTGTCAATATGGCCGTGAGGCATCAAATGGCGTTGCAATGCCACGTGATGCATCACAGCATCACGTGATGTATGTTATCATGACAACAAGATGCTACGTGACATTATGATCTGCCACCTCAACGCCATAAAGCATCCCGTTGTCATGGCAACGCAGCACCATTTGATGCCGCGTGTCCATATAGGCGGCTTGCAGGAGGAGATGTTGTGAGGAATTCCGAAGGATGCCTGGAGATGCCACTGAAGGTAAGCGCTACATTTTACAAATGTATCTCCGGGTTGGCCTTCAGTAGAAGGTGGCAACCCTGGGTGCAACAAAAATTAGTACATAGGCACTGCCTGGTGCAGGTATATTTGAGCACAAGTTCGGACAGGATACCAACTTTGGGGCCTATGCACTAAGCGCCAATAAAAAAAATCGCCAGGGTTTTTAAATTGCCATTTTTGACAGCATTGCTATTACGGTATGCAGAAAGCCCTGAATACCAGTGATAGCAACATTTGCAAAAATGGCGAGCAACCGGGGACGTGAAGTTCGCACCTCTGAAAAGGGCTCATCCAGTGAGTTCTTTCTGCTGCAGAGATCTGCGCAAATCTTGCCCGTAAATATATATGTTTAAATTTACATTTTATTACTAGGGTGGTTATTTTCCACTCACGCATTTTTTCCCTTATGTTTTCACACTCCCTGTCCTCACATTCATGTCCTGTGGTTTGTCCCTATGTCTTTCATTTGTTGGGTATTATTAGCCAGTAATTCAATAATTGTCTTTATCGTCCTTCTATTAGATATATAATATCTTGTACTTTCTCAGGTAAAACCTATCTGGCACTTATTAAATTACTAGCTAGATATGGTTTTCTATCGCTTCAGTTTCATAAACATCATATATGAGTTATGCATTTTATTAAATGAGTAATATAATACGTACAAATGTAGATATCTGCTAGATGGGCCGTGCTAAGAGGGTTGTACTTTATTTAGACATGTATTGGTACATAAGAATAGACTTTGTGAGTTTTTAGGTATCTTTTGTATCTAGGTAGGTTATTATCCTCTATGCTGTCTTACTTCTATATTTGTGTTTTCTTTCCTCTTTAGTGTTATATTTACATTTGGTTTTGTGGCTGTCATGGAGAGTCTAGAGGTGCTGCGCATGTGTTTAATGATTATTAGAGACACTGGTGGGTTTTTCCTATTATCTTCTATCTCCCCCTATACTGTAGGTAAGGTGCTTGACACATATTTGAATTGCGCATGTGCAATATATGTGCCACTTCCAAGATGGCGTATTTGATCGGCCGTGACTGTTCTGCGCTTCCTCCTCCAAGATGGTGGCTCCGCATTTCTAGATAGATTTGCGGCCGTCACAGAGTATTTAGAGGGTTACGCATGAGCCAGGTTATTAATACAGGTACTGGGGTGTTTTACAATCTCTACCAACCCTTCTTACAGCATGGGTAAGCTGAACGTCACTTTTGTGAATTGCGCATGCGCAATGGAAGTGCCACATTCAAGATGGCACCCTCGATCGGCCATTAGTCATGTACACATGCGCAGTGCGCCGCCTCTTCCAAGATGGCGGTTCCGTTTTGACATCAGGTAATTTTACCTTTCGCGGGCAAACTACAATTAGGAAATTTTGCACAGGTGATTTTAGGTTTGGTTTTTGTATATATGTCTTGTCTGTAATTTGTATGTTGCACCCCCCTTGATAAAGGTTCCGTTCCGGAGCCGAAACATCGGGATTGGTTGTCTGTCTTCACATGCCTAATACACTTTTTATATTTTGAAGTGAGTGCTGCCTCTTCACCGGTCAGCACGTCCTGAACAGCAATACCAGCTCCCTACCTGTACCGAAGCTGTGCACAAGCGGGGAGACTATAGAGCCTGTTACAAATGTGTTATTTACATCAGTTATGCACATTTATGACGATTGCAGTACAGTACATGCATCGATAAGTGGGGAAAAGGTAGTGCTTCACTTTAAGTACATTTTCGCTTTACATACATGCTCCGGTCCTATTGCGTACATTAATGCGGGGTATGCCTGTATATATATTACACACACACCACGTACAGTACACTGGCATTTTGGTCCTTAAACAACTTTGTGTTATAGTTTTGCAGGAACGCAATTGGATTATGATTTGTAAAATACTATGGGGGAAAAAGCAGGAGGAAGAAAATTGAAACAATGTTTGAAATTCGAAACTTTGTGTATTCTGTAGGTTTGCACATTTTCTGTTCACAAATCAAAAAGTATTCTCAGTTTCTAAAAAAACAAACAAACAAAACAACGTATCAGAGCATGAGAATTTCTAAGGTTTCCGCTCGTATTTAACTTGGAGTAAAAAATCAGAAGCAACACCAAATTAGGTTCATATTTCAAATCTGCTGAATTGTCAAACTTTATTATACTATAGTTGCATAGTATTTTATATTTATTTAATGGTATATTCTTGTTTTATGCCGTGTGTTTATATATGCATGATTTCTTGCTAATCTATATTATTATTCTTTTTATGTCGTGGAAACAAAAAAATATGGGCTGAATTTAAAAAAAGTAACATCCAGATTAATTTATGAATTGTGATGTCACCTTCCAGAAAAAGAAAGATGCCACCTTTACTGTCAATCAAAAGAATCTGGAGATGTAGTATATATGAAGAGACTGGCACATGATGGCACACACTGCTCATATAAAGACTCTTACAGTGTTTGTGTTAGAGGTGAATGTCTGGTGAGTGATTTATAAGCATACAGTATTTCTGGTTCAATATCCAATATCTAAAGAATACCTTTAACAAAGTACAACTTCAGGCAAGGTCCCTATACTGGAAGTATTTTACACAATCTTTCAATATTTTGTTGCATAGTGGTTAATGTTAAAAAACACATGCAGATAACATTGTTTTGCATTGCAAAGGCTGTAATAAATTGCTGTATTTGCAATTATTTGCAACAGTTTAGCTAGTCAAAGGGTCTGTAATTTTAAAATACCCCAGAAGGAGTAGGACACAAAAACAAGAAACATTTAAGAAGTCAATAGTACTATATGTTATTAAGTATGTTAATTCTTATCACTTGATACTCCATAGTGCAACTATGAGCAGGATTGAGAATGCCACTCAATGCACATCGGGCCACATGTATGTGCACTTGGAACAGCTGTTCCTGGGAGCATAACATGGTTTGAAGTGTGAACAAGGGGTGCATTTTGTCTCAGGTTGCTGATGTGAAGAGGAAATTGCAATATTGAGGGACATTAAAATGTTGAAAGAAGTTTAGTGCTCACTGAGCAGGGCCTGGCTTGGGCTAGTGTTGCAGATGGTGGAGCTGTGAGTGAGGAACAGGAAGAGGTAGGTTGCTGGGTAACAGTTAGAAGGGGAAGCAGGGGGAAGAGGCAGGCCAGTCCTGAGTTACATAGTTACATACATAGTAGATGAGGTTGAAAAAAGACATAGGTCCATCAATTCAACCGATGCTAAATTTGGACAACAAATACTTTATCCTATATCTATACTTACTTATTGATCCAGAGGAAGACAAACCAAAAAATACAGTGTCATACTGCACCGACACACTTTATTCGAGCAAATGCCCAGTTTGTACCTGGCAGATACCTGGAATGAGCCACCCCTCACCTCTGACAAGCCCCGTTGTGTTTGCCTTCCCAGCCTGGGTTCATGCCTGGCTGACGGGCGGCTGATCTGTTAAATTGTAATGATTAGGATTTAATAGGCTGCAATGCTTCGTGTGTCTACCAGATGGCATAAATTAATGAATTGTAATGCAGTATATATATATATACTGTGCAGTATTGCAGCCAGTGGGAATAAAATGCTTCAATCCCTGCCTAGAAAATACCTCAATGCACTCGGGCAGAAAACAGTCACAAACCTCAATACACCCGGGTATACCCGAATTCGTGGGACTAGCCGAGCTCGAATAAAGTGTGTCGCCAGTGTATCATCCAATGATATATCATAAGGGGAAAAATAAATTCCTTCCTGACTCCAAGAATTGGCAATCGGATTAATCCCTGGATCAACATCCTTCCCATGTATACTTATTTGGTATATCCCTGTATACCTTTCCCATCTAAAAAGATGTCCAACCTTTTTTTTTAATAAATCTATTGTATCTGCCATCACAGTCTCCGTGGGTAATGAATTCCACATTTTAACTGCCCTTACTGTAAAGAATCCTTTCCTTTGTTGCTGGTGAAATCTCCTTTCCTCCAACCTTAAGTGATGGCCTTAGTCCTTTGTACTGCCCGTGGGATGAATAGTTCTTTTGAAAGCTCCTTGTATTGTCTCCGAATATATTTGTACATAGTTATCATATCCCCTCATAGACACCTCTTTTCTAATGTAAATAAATCTAATTTAGCTAACCTCTCCTCATAAGTTTGATTTATCTATCCCCTTTATTAATTTGGTGGCTCTTCTCTGCACTCTCTCTAGTTCCATAATGTCTTTTCTTAGGATTGGTGCTAAATTGTACTCCATATTCAAGGTGTGGTCTTACTAATGCTTTGTAAAGGGGCATAATTATGTTTACTTCCCTTCCATCTATTGCCCGTTTAATGCAAGATAAGATCTTCTTTGCCTTTGCAGCTACTGCATGACTTTGGGCACTATTGCTAAGCCTGCTGTCTACACGCACTCCTAAATCCTTCTCCATCAAGGATTCCCCCAATATATCTCCATTTAATTTGTAAGTTGCCTTTTTATTCTTGCATCCCAAATGCATAACCTTATATTTATCTGTATAAAACCTCATCTGCCATTTACCTGCCCACGTTTCCAGTCTCTCCAAGTCCTTCTGAAGAGAAATTACATCCTGCTCTGATTCTATTACCTTACACAATTTAGTATCATCAGCAAAGATGGAGACTTTGCTCTTGATCCCAACCTCAAGGTCATTAATAAACAAGTTAAAAAAGCAGGGGTCCCAGTACCGATTCCTGAGGTACTCCACTCACGACTTTAGCCCAACCTGAAAAAGTTCAATTTATGACAAACACTTAAGGGAAGGGGGTGGGGGGTTGTGGGAAGGGGGAGGTGGGTTGGGGGAAGGGAAAGGTTAACCCTCGCTACAGCCTGACTGGAGGTGCTACAATCAGGGGCAATGTAAGGTGCACAACAAAAGAAAAGAAACCCCTATAACGAGAGCACTCTAAACAGATTCATCCACTGATATCACCTGAGGAATCAAGTATTGTAATGAATTGATGATTAATTTAAAATAATCTTTATTGGGAGATACCTCAAAATTTAAATAATGCAGGTAAGTGAACCTATGCCTCCTCTGAGGCTTGCCTATAATCTAAAGTGCGAATTAAAATGTAGTGGGTATAAACTGGGGTATAGAGCCCCAATATATCGTATAGGTGGGACTACTGTATAAAGCCATCACGTATAAATGCAGAAGCACATCTGAATAAGTGTAGCTAATCACCAGACTCTGAATGGTTAATAAGTGACCTATACAGAGTATTGTAAGGATCTACTGTCACAAAAAGTCTCAATACATACTGTACTGTGGGGATACAATGCCTGTGGCCAAATATATAAGTGAGTGTCAATATGTAACACTCATAACATCTCTGGCCCCCCTCGTAACAATCTGTGCAGTATAATGTGAACACATCAGTGTACACTACGGTTAACGCCTAGATCCTTGTTAGATAAACATTTATGTTGGAGCGTTAATATCACTCATAGTGTAAATGTTCGTTGTAGTTAACCACATATATGGTCAAACAAATAGTTAAACATTGTACTGTAGCTCCTGTGCAGTTTAAACATCATGTGAACACATATTATGCCCACGGCTATATGCATAGAGGAAATGCTGCACCTATATTAGGCCGTGTAACAATGGTATACAATCACTTTCAAGAAAAGTGAGTGAGTGTTAATAGGCTGCGAGACTGGACAGATTGTCAAACAGTTAATGTTTGACAGAATGTCACTGCCCGATAACATTGAGAGGTATCATACAATAAACCTCACAGGCATATAGCAGTGTGCTTTTAAAGCACCACACGTTTCCAGACTATTCAGTCTTATCAGTCTCAGAGCTAGGTAACTGGACAGAATGACAGGCTTAGTATGTCTGACAAAATGTCTCTTAGTTAGCCCATGTAATAGATATATCCAGATAAAAGCTCTAGATTGCTGCACAAACTTGGTAGCTTACAAAGAATGTGTGACTAGACAGAGTGACAGACTGGTAATGTCTGACGCAGTGTCTCCTTGTCACGGTGGTAACTGTGGTATAACAACGAACTCTTATAGCAACATATGTAAGCATAGATCCCAGAATCAGTTATACCCCCTTCCTAAGATAAAAGATAGACGTGTTAGTACTTTGAAAATGTCTGTACTCAAAAGCGGAGCTAAAATCATATAGAAGTTACAGCAGTGCTATGGGTAGAGGACAGGCAGTCTCTGTAACCTCTCCCAGTGGCGTCAGTACGTCCAATTGCTGACGTACGTTTCGCTACTGGATTTGTCAAGGCTCCATTTACACTATGAGTGATATTAACGCTCCAACATAAATGTTTATCTAACAAGGATCTAGGTGTTAACCGTAGTGTACACTGATGTGTTCACATTATACTGCACAGATTGTTACGAGGGAGGCCAGAGATGTTATGAGTGTTACATATTGACACTCACTTATACATTTGGCCACAGGCATTGTACCCCCACAGTACAGTATGTATTGAGACTTTTTGTGACAGTAGATCCTTACAATACTCTGTATAGGTCACTTATTAACCATTCAGAGTCTGGTGATTAGCTACACTTATTCAGATGTGCTTCTGCATTTATACGTGATGGCTTTATACAGTAGTCCCACCTATATGATATATTGGGGCTCTATACCCCAGTTTATACCCACTTCATTTTAATTCGCACTTTAGATTATAGGCAAGCCTCAGAGGAGGTTCACTTACCTGCATTATTTTAATTTTGGGGTGTCTCCCAATAAAAATTATTTTAAATGAATCATCAATTCATTACAATACTTGATTCCTCAGGTGATATCAGTGGATGAATCTGTTTAGAGTGGTCTCGTTATAGGGGTTTCTTTTTCTTTTGTTGTGCAATTTATGACAACCCTCTGTTGTCTGCCCTTTAACCAGTTTTCAATACAGGTGCATATATTATTACTGAGTCCAATTTTCTTTATTTTGTACACCAACCTCTTGTGTGAAACTGTATCAAAAGCCTTTGCAAAATCTAAGTAGACCACATCAACTGCATTACCCTGGTCTAAATTCCTACTTACCTCCTCAAAGAAACAAATAAGGATAGTTTGGCATGATCTATCCTTCATAAATCCATGCTGACTATTAGTAATACAGTAATTTTGTTTTCCATTAGGTATTCCTGAATATTATCCCGTATTAAACCTTCAAGTAGTTTCCCCACTATTGAAGTCAGGCTTACAGGTCTGTAATTTCCCTGTTGTGATCTAGCTCCCTTTTTAAATATAGGCACCACTTCTGCTTTACGCCAATCTTGTGGTACTGAGTCTGTGGAAATGGATTCCTTGAATATTAAATATAATGGTTTGGCTATGACTGATCTTAACTCCTTGAGAACTCTTGGATGTATGCCATCGGGGCCAGGTGACTTATTTACTTAAATTTTTTCAAGTCGCTTATGAACTTCTTCCTCAGTTAACCAATTGTTCGTTAATATGGAGGTTGTGGCTTCCTCCTGCGGCACTACTTTTGAACTTGATTCTTCCCTGGTAAACACAGAGGCAAATAATTTGTTTAATACCTCTGCTTTTTCCTTATCTCCAATAATCTGCCTACCCATCTTACACTGAAATGGTCCTATGAGTTTATCCATCCCAATAGATTTTCCAGATTGATAAAAGATATTAGGGGGGGGGGGGGGTCAGGACCGGAATGGAAAAGATGGGAGAGACTGATTCCTCTGCAGCCAGGTGAAAAGTTCCTCCAGGACAGAGGGAATTCAGGATACCCAGAGAATGAGAAAGGTTGTGATGGTAGATTACACCATTATTAGGAGGTAAGGTCAATCTGTTGCCGTGACTGCTTGACCCGAACAGTTTATTGTCTCCCAGGGGCTTGGGTTCAGAACATTGTGGATCGGGAAGACAGATTGTTGGGAGGGGCTGGGACTGTTCCAGTGGTCTTGGTACATGTTGGCACCAATGACAAAGTTAGAAAAAAATATTTCAGAGATTTAGGCCACAAGCTTAAGGCAAGGACCTCCAAGGTAATACATATATACTACCAGTGCCAGGTGCTACCCCAGAGAAACAGATGGAGATTAGAGAGGTTGATGCATGGCTAAAAAGTGGTGTATGGAAGTTTTCGGTTTTTAGAGCACCAGGATGCCTTTTCTGTTACGTGCTATCTTTATGGTAGGGATGGATTTCACCTCAACGTAGAGGAATCTTCTGTGCTAGGGGGAGGATGTTAAAAGGTTAGAGGATATGTTAAACTAAGAAGGAGGGTGGAGGGACAATAAAGAGGTAACGAGCTGGAAAGAATAGATAGCAATGGGGAAATAGCTAGGGGTCATGGAGGTAGAGTAGGGGGAAGTTGGAGTTTGACAAGAAGGGAAGCATCCATATTAAATAAAGATAATACTAAAGATGAAACTGTCGGTTCTAGCTCTCCTGCCTTGCGGGTGCTGCATGGTATCCTCTCCATAGATCCCAACAGCCAGACTTAATGGCCCATCGGATTAACATAGTGGGGGTCCCTCCGTTTTAATGGAACTCGCGCTGTGTGAATCCTACCGGGTTGCACCTGGCTGTAAGAGACGCGCACTGAGAGAGACTGAATCAGTCACTCTACCTGCGTGCCTCTAACAGGGGATCACAGGGCTTTTATTTTATTTTAATAATACAGTATTGTAGCAGGGATTCTCCGGAGATGAACCATATTGATTCCAGGTTTGGGCCCCTTGCTTCCGGACTTACAGGCCCAGTTATGGGGTGCCAGTATCCCAGCAGACATGCTTAAATTCTCCCACATCACGGCCCACGTGATCGGGAGATTTAAACAAAGCAGAGCTATACTGGCACCCAATACTGGGACTTGTAACTCAGGAAGCAGGGGGTCGTCGGACCTGACATCAATGTGGTTCAGCTCCAGAGACCCCCTGCTACAATACTGTATTATTAAAATAAAATAAAAGCAGCTTCATTACCTTAGCAGTTAACCTCTAAGGCAATGAAGGGGTTAAGCCAGACAACCTGGTTTATTGGTGATTCAGTGGGTGATAAGGGTAGTCTCCCCAGGGTGAGTGGTTAGGCTTTTTGGCAACTACTCCCTTCACCCACTTCCTCTACCCCAATAAACATTACAATACAAACATCAATACAATACATTGAACAGCCCCCCCCCCCCCCCCTCCAAACACCTAAAGTACAGTAATGGGCAAAATCTGTATTATCCACATCTGGATAGTAGATAATTTGTCCATTAAAAAATAAAACATAACCAAAACATGACCCAGTCCTAGCATATAGTAAATTAAAGTTGTACTTACCCCTGCCAGAATGAAGGTCAACCTCATCCTCCTTGTCTTCTGTGGGCACCAACAGTAAAATTAAAAAAAACTATCTACTGGCCACTAACCCCTTTTTCAACTTAACGGTTATTAACCACTATGGTAATTAAGGGGTTAACCCCCTTCCCGCTACAAACCCAGGAGGCCTAACCACCCTCCCAGGGGCAACTACCCCACCCCAAATAAACCAAATATTGACACAGTGGTACAGCGTGCCTTATGGGCATGGTTGACACTATGGCAGTCAATGGGCAAGCTACAAATAAAAAATAAGAAAAAGCAGCAAATAAAATACATTACATTTCAAAAAAAATTTAAATGCCCATACAGTAAACCAATTTAACACGTTGCTTCAAATGTTCATTCTTCCTTCTTTGTTGTTGCATTCTCCAAATGTAATGAAGAATGCAGGGTGCTTTATTCCGCCAATAAAGCTGACAAGCTTTCATCCCTCTGTAGGTAGCCTGTATGAGCTTCTCTCTTCATCCTTCCTTGGATAAGAGCTCTGTAGTATATCTGAAGTGTTAGAATGCTTCACTTCTTTATTTCAAAGTCTGCTCTGATTTGAGAAAGTTCTAACTGTAAACATAGGGATATGCCTCTTTACTTTTCCATGGCGCCTTCTGCTTCTTCCATTGCAAATTGCATCCTTGACTTTTCTTGTACAAATAGTTTAGTCTCCTTTTCTAGTTTCAATTTGTTTTTATTGAAAGACAAGGGCCTCAGATACATGAGCATATAGACGCATTGCTTTAGCCATTTAACAGGGTATCCAAAAAGGATAGAAAAACGGAGACTGCAGTGTAGGTTATACAGGGGGGGCTTAGGGCAGCATGCGAATGGGAAGTGAGTCGTAGAACTATTATGGATACTAGGGGGGAGGAGAGATCAGAGAAGTGCTCCTACTGTCACTGTGTTATTCTTGGAGTTTGGCTTATTCTGCATCATTGTTATTCCTGTCTTTTTTCTGGGTGGGGGGGGGCAGGAGGAGGAAGGGGGGCTGATCATAGCTGTGTGTGTTCCCTTGATTCTAGCCATATTTAGTTCCCATATTTTTTGGAAGTGTTGGGAGTGCTGATTAATCATGGCTGAGAGTTTCTCCATGGTCATAACCGTGTTAATTCTTTTGATTCCTGTACCCCTGGATGGAGGGTTGATTTGCATCCATGCGGCCGCGATGGAGCACCTTGCCGCTGTTATTATAGCTGCTATTAGTCTTGCAGGGGAGCCGGGATATCATCCGGCGGTTTGGCCAGCACAAGGGTCAGCGGGCACAGAGGGATCTCCTACCCGTTACGTCCAAAAGTAGATGTTGGATCATGGCCCAGAATTTTTGTATCTGTGGACACATCCACCAAGTGTGGGCCATGTCCCCTCTCTGACCACACCCTTTCCAGCATAGGTATGATGTACTGGGGAAGATCTGGCTCAGTCTATTCGGGGTTAGGTATGTCACGGTAACTTGTGAAGGGATATAATATACCCCAAATCTCTGGGTTGAATTGAATACGATTTAGATATAATAAATATAGTTTATTCCTTAAAGAAGGTGAACACACAGGATTATACAAATAACATACAAGGATATAACACTTACTTAGGGTTGGGCAATGAAGCAATCAGGTACAGGATTGGCAATTCATTCAGTCATCAGGAATCAAGTAGATGTACAGTAATAACAAAGACACAACGAAGACCCTGGGTATGGGCTGACACTGGTTTATATGGGATTCCAGTCCTATACCCTAGCATTGGGTGCCAGACATTGGGTGACAATTATCTGCACCCAATCCCTCCTTGCCAGCTATCGTGGGAAGCATTGTTGCACCATGCCCCCAGTTAGTTGACACATGCGGACATCTGGCCCTTGGGGTCTCATTTCTCTAGCCCCACACTAAAGTCAGGGTGCCTAAAAGTCTACCAGACTTGTATCTGGTCAGGAAACCCTTTGTCTGTAAATGTGAATTATGGCACTTACAGTCCACTCAGGCTCTGCGTTTCTCCGCCTTATTGTACACAATCAGAGTGTTCAAGTCTTTGATCAGGGGGGCTGTTGTAGACAAAGGGTCGCCCTCCTGAGCATTAACATAAAGCAGAGCCAGTAACTTTCCCGGGCTTTTATAACAGCCTTGCAAAACAGCATTTTCTTTAATATCTACACATATTAAAATAATCCATTCGGCTGGGCCGAGCGGGTTGACACTTGCCAGACCCTCATGCCAGAGGGGACTCTCCATGGTGGCCAAGTGTCAGCTCGCTGTGACCCACCAAACCGGAGATACACAATTACAGTTTTAAAAGCAGATTTTCCAAAGAGGCTTTTTTCCGCCATTCAAGTCAATGGCAGAAACCCAAACTTTGCAATTACCCTGACTCCGTTCTGTTGCTCCGAGAGGGTCGGTATTTGCCATGAACTAGGACTACATGGTGACCGAATCTCAGCCCTCTAGGTTTAACAGAACCGGAGTTGTGGGTTCCGGGTTTCTGCTCATTCTGACTTAGCCGTTTTTACTCGCGGCTTTTACATCCGCCATTAGAGTCTATGGCATGACCCTTATAGTGAGCGCGACTCTTTACCGGGGTCATTGACTGTCGGATCCGGTCGGGGTCGAGTGAGGGGGTTCCTAGGAACCAGCGGCAAAACACGTTTTATTTCGGGGTGCCCTAGAACTTAAGTTTCCCACGCCAATTGAACATTAACTTGACCGGGGAGTGATCAAAGCTCTCTTCAAGATAATGTTTCCGCTTTTGCGGTCTGCAGTCTGACTGGCTGCCCCGCTCGTCTCCGTAGGTTGGCTTTCAGGAATCCCCATTGAAATGCATTTCTCAATTCTCATAGAAATTGGAGAAGGGGTGACCATAAGGCAGACACACTTTGCATGCAGTTGCATCATTTTATCATCTGTAATTATCCAGGTACCACTCTCTTAAATGTGCAGTTCGATCTAGAACAGGGGCGGCCAACTCCAGTCCTCAAGAGCTATACAGAGGTCAGGCTTTTAGGATATCCCTGCTTCAGCACAGGTGGCTCAATCTTCGACTGAAACCCTGATTGAGCCACCTGTGCTGACTCAGGGAAATCCTGAAACCTGACCTGTTGCTAGCCCTTGAGGACTGACCAAGTTGGCCACCCCCGACCCAGAAGAAAACAAAGAAGAATGTCCGTGTCATGTTTAAGGAATTAGGGTCAGATTTACTCCTTTTTTATGTTATTCAGAATAGAGAGGTAAGAATGAAGAATGTTAAAATGGTGAATTTATTTAAAGAATTGTTTGTTGCCATTCAAAGCAATACATGACCAGGGTCCCAGCTATCTGAAAGAGCTACAGTATACTGCCATTTATTCATCTCAATCTGCAGATGAAGGACTTTTAACATTTCTCAGAATTGCCTTGACTTTCTTTGGGACCTGAGATTTTAACCACTCTGCTCCAACTCTGGAATAGTCTGCGTCATACAGTTCGCGAGGCCCTGTATGAGCTGTGTGCAGAGGGCAACACAACGGAGACGTTTTTAAGTGAAATTAAACATAAGCTTTATTAGCCAGCAGCTTTAAATAGAAAACAAATTAGAACAGAAAACAACAACCTGACGCCATGTACAGTATGGGCCTCACTAACATTTCAGCAGTCCCTATCTGAGGGTTGAAATGCTAGTCCTCTTACCAACCTTTTACACAGGAAATAGACAAGTACCTGTAGACAGGGTGCTCTCCGCGTCAGTCCATGGTCTGTGGTGGTGTCTGCGGGGGTTTCCTCCAGTGGGTTCCAGGAATCAATGCTGCCTGGAACAAAGTCTCTCTTCCCATGGGATCTCTCTGGCAGCACAGACTATTCTGTGCTTGAGCTTCTCCCTGTATTCAATGCTGCAGGCTTTCTAAATGAGCTAATGAGCCAACTGAGCTGGTCAATTAGGATAGTCTCCTCTGAATTAACCTGCTCAGTGCTGGGCTCAAGCTCTCCTCACAGGTTTTCCTGCAAAACTACTTCAACAGGGAAGGTACCCGGTTACAGGCCCCCTCTCTGGAAATCTATAAAACAGGCTCCAGACCTACCTGTTTCACCAGACATTTAATTAATTAACCACAACCTGTTTAGCATTCAATAGCTCCAGTACCACCCTGTCCGGTATTGTATCTTTCCTTGTGTTTGGTCTCATTTATAACCTTAATAAATAAACTTTTTTTTTTTCCCTTTTTTTCAATTGTGAAGTGCTTTGAATCCCATTGTTAGAAAAGTGCTATATAAATAAAGTTATTATCATATGTTATTATTATAACAGCATAATATTACTTTATGGCCAATTTCAAATATTATATAATGTAGTTTATTGACAATTATGCAATATGTTTGCTTTTTGTGCATACTTTAGGTTCAAATAGGAAAAACACTTATCAATGAAATACGGAAGGATTAACAAATTATTCTACAGTACTGTACAGTAGTTAACAGATAGATTCCAAGTAGATTTTTTTTCCAGCAAATTATCATCATTCCCTACTTGTACAAATATGTTCGTATTTATATTTCTTGGTCTATTTTCAGTATCTATTTTCAGTATCCTAAATGCATATGTAAACAGCATTTTTCTTCTATTGATACAAGAGATTAGGTAAACTACTTTAGGTGGAATGTCAAATTTAATTTTCATGTTTATAAAATAAAATATTTTTTCGTTTTTGGCTTTAGAAAGTTGGTTGTGACAAAGTAATTGGCTCAATAAAAAAAGAAGATAAATGTGGGGTATGTGGTGGAGATAACTCACATTGCAAAGTTGTAAAAGGAACCTTCACAAGAACACCCAAGAAGCAAGGTGAACTGACTAAATATTTCAATATGCTTTAATAAAATACAATATGACATTATTAAATCTAAAATTGTTTGCCTTTGTTGCCTTTGATAATGTAATATTTGTTAACTTGCATTGCAGACTTTGGTAACACTTGATGGTTGGAAATTTCATGAACTCTGGAGCTTTTAATTGTTTTTAACACTATATTAACAGCATTGTGTAGGTGATCACCGACTTGTTAATATTTTGTTTTTCTTTAAGTACATATAATCAGTTTAACGTTAGCCCCTACAACAACATTTAGGGGCTAATTCTGTATCGTCTGATTTGGAATGGGAATTTTTGGTGGATCGTTGTCCAGCTGGCCACTTCAGATTATATGGAATCAGCCCCTTAGATGTAATTATTCTATTAATGTGTATTGTAGTGTGGGCTGCAAAGATTTATGTTGTCTTTCGGACCTAAATTACTTTTTGAAAGTACTGTACATAACAAAAAATAAATCATCATGATGCATACTGTCATCTATTCATGACTATTGTTTATTCTAACAGTATAGAGCTGTGATATAATATATTTTAGGTCATAGGAGTACACAGGTTTTCAAGACCTCAAAAGCCTTTTTATACCTTCTATATCTAAAAAAGAAAATGGTAAATTCTTAGAAAGCCTGCCCACAACTGCATTTGAAATACTCCCAACTTAATTAAAAATAACACGCATTAAACTTATTAAATAAAAAGCATGCACAAGAAACATGGCCAATGTAAAACTTTAAATGGGCTGTAAAGAGTCTTCTAGTGCCAGATGTTTTATGGCAGAAGACTACTTATTAAATATGGCCATTAATGTTCTTTGTTAGATTGTAGTTAATAAAGATTCATGTTTTTTTTTCTTTTTTTAATAAAGGCTATGTTAGGATATTTGAAATTCCAGCAGGTGCACATCATTTACTCATTCAAGAATCTGATGCATCCTTACACAATCTTGGTAAGTGTCATTTAGCAGCATGCATTTGCTACTACACTTGTTTCTCTGAACTAGAAAATGTAGTTGCTCATTTTATCTAGCCATTCTTCTTATTTTAAACTGGTTTATATAATGATTTGTGAATATCATTCATGTGTGCCATGTATTTCAGTTTAACTAATACCTTAATTCATAAGTGACATAGAGGCCAGAAAATTATATGCATACATTACACACACACACAAAAAGAATTGGATCATATTGTGTTTGTGCTACATGTATCGTGATAAGCGATCACTATTGCATGTTCACAACCAAGAAATATCCTCAATAACCTTAATGCTTTGGTTTTAAGTTACTTTGCAAGCATTGCTTCATTAAATACAATGCCTTACATTATTTTAAAGATACTGTGGCTAGTTGGAATGTGTTACATATTTTCTGTGTATGGCAAAGGCAATGAAGGGGTTAAACACCCGTGCCAGGCATACTATATAAACATACAGTTCAATACAATACAGTGGCTAGCGGGGGTGGGTGAAGGGGGAATTTGGCCCTTAGTGGCCGTTTAGGTATTGCGGGGGGGTTTTGCGGGGGGAGTTAACCCCTTCATTACCTTAGCGGTTAATACCGCTAAGGTAATAAAGGGGTAAACCCAACCGCTACCCACCCGCAATGCCTAAACAGCCATCCTTAGGGCTAATACCCCCTTCACCCATCCGTGAGTCCTAAGCACCCACCCTGACTGACTATACCCACCCTATACCCATAGAGTAGTATAGTGGTACATCATACTCATATAATAATAATATGGGCATGATAAGCCTCTATAGCACTCAATGGGCACCCTAATAAAAATACAGTAATACACAAGACACACAGTAATAAAAGCCAACTAAACTACCAAAAAAGACCCTTCACTAAATACAAACAGTAGCCAGCTAATCCAATCAATATAATCAATAGCAAAATCAACATTGAATTAATTAAACCATTATCCAATCAAAACAATTAATTCGGAAAACAACTCAAAATGAATAGTAACACTAACTAATGTAAACAATGAATTAATCCAACATTAATTAATGTAACCATTAAAAGACAAATAAATAAATTAAAACTATCTCGGAAGTATCCATAAAACACATTAGCTAACATAATATAACATTAAGAACAAGCGAACACCAATCGCAAAGCTTTTATTACATTAACCATAAACAAACAATCACATCCACATCATTAACAAGCGAGAAATGCCCCCAAATATTGGCATAATAATGTATTAATCTGTGCCCTAAAGAGGTACAGATTAATATATTATCAGTCAATGTGCCTCCCCCAAAAAATAAAAAAACACATCCAAAAAATAAACCTGTAAAATGAGGCATTTACAAACATTGAATATCTTACTTACTGTACCATTAGAAGCGGTGGCCCTCCGACTCCCGGGGAAACAGGAAGCTCACATACCTTGAAGGCCTCCAACAGCATCCGATGACATCCGCCATCAGGATCCAACTCAGGTACCCCAATCTTCTTTTTTCTTTCTTTACTCACCGTCTTCTATCTTCATCTGTAACCATTTCTTGTTCTTCTTTATCTTCTTTCTTCATCTGTCAATCCAAATTACCCCATGTTAAATCCCAGCCGATGCTGTCTCGTCGGCTTCTTGGGCTCAAATGAGGCGTCACGGCCTTAAATATGGCTTGTGACGTCACATTTACCCTCAAAATGGTTAACAGCCACCTGATTGGCTGTTAAAACCATGTGCAGACTTTTTTTTTTTTTTTGCCGTGACGTCACTTAAAGGGAATAATGCCAGCCAATCAGAATCGCTGTGCTTAATTTCCCTTTAAGATGACGTCACGAAGCTGGCGTCAGATGGTATTTCAGCCAATCAGATCGTGGGAACAAATGCCACACTCTGATTGGCTGAACTACCTTGTGACACAGCGGCCATCTTGGATTTAGTGATGTCATCTTAAAGGGAAATTAAGCACAGCCATTCTGATTGGCTGGCATCATTCCCTTTAAGTGACGTCACGGCAAAAAAATAAAATAAAGTCTGCACATGGTTTTAACAGCCAATCAGGTGGCTGTTAACCATTTTGAGGGTAAATGTGACGTCACAAGCCATATTTAAGGCCGTGACGCCTCATTTGAGCCCAAGAAGCCGACGAGACAGCATCGGCTGGGATTTAACATGGGGTAATTTGGATTGACAGATGAAGAAAGAAGATAAAGAAGAACAAGAAATGGTTGCAGATGAAGATAGAAGACGGTGAGTAAAGAAAGAAAAAAGAAGATTGGGGTACCTGAGCCGGATCCTTATGGCGGATGTCATTGGATGCTGTTGGAGGCCTTCAAGGTACGTGAGCTTCCTGTTTCCCCAGGAGTCGGAGGGCCACCGCTTCTAATGGTAAGTAAGATATTCAATGTTTGTAAATGCCTCTTTTTACAGGTTTATTCTTTGGATGTGTTTTTTTATTTTTTGGGGGAGGCACATTGATTGATAATATATTAATCTGTACCTCTTTAGGGTACAGATTAATACATTATTATGCCAATATTTGGGGGGCATTTCTCGCTTGTTAATGATGTGGATGTGATTGTTTGTTTATGGTTAATGTAATAAAAGCTTTGCGATTGGTGTTCGCTTGTACTTAATGTTTATTATGTTAGCTAAGGTGTTTTATGGATACTTCCGAGATAGTTTTAATTTATTTATTTGTCTTTTAATGGTTACATTAATTAATGTTGGATTAATTCATTGTTTACATTGGTTAGTGTTACTATTCATTTTGAGTTGTTTTCTGAATTAATTGTTTTGATTGGATAATGGTTTAATTAATTCAATGTTGATTTTGCTATTGATTATATTGATTGGATTAGCTGGCTACTGTTTGTATTTAGTGAAGGGTCTTTTTTGGTAGTTTAGTTGGCTTTTATTACTGTGTGTCTTGTGTATTACTGTATTTTTATTAGGGTGCCCATTGAGTGCTATAGAGGCTTATCATGCCCATATTATTATTATATGGGTATGATGTACCACTATACTACTCAATGGGTATAGGGTGGGTATAGTCCGTCTGGGGTCGGTGCTTAGGCCTCCCGGGTCAGGGTGGGTTAACCCCTTAATGACTATAGCGGTTAGGAACCGCTAAGGTGATTAAGGGGTTAGGGGCCATTAGAATGTATTTATTTTGTATATATGCTTTCTGGCAACGGAGGACAGAGGGGCATGCTGTTGTGGTAAGTATAACTTTATTTATTTATTTTATTTATGTATGCGACTGCAGTGTTTAATAATGGGCAAATAATCTATTATCCATATCTGGTAATAGTTATTTTGCCCATTACTGTACTGTATGGGTTTGAGCGGAGGGGGGAGATTTGGGGGCGTGTATTGATGTGTTTGTAAATTTTTATTTAAATATATATTTCTTTAATAGTGTAGAGGTGCAGGGGGTCTCCGGAGCTGAACCACGTCGGTTTTATGTCCGGGGACACCCTGCTTCCTGAGATACAGGCCCATTTATTGGGTGCCGGTATCCCTCTGCATTGAAATGTCTCGCGTCACGTGACCGGGACATTTCCTTGCATAGGAGATACCGGCACCCCATAAATTGGCCTGTATCTCGGGAAGCAGGGGGTTCCCGGACATAAAACCAATGTGGTTCAGCTCCGGAAACCCCCTGCATCTCTACACTATTACAGAAATGTATATTTAAATAAATATTTTCGGGCGACATTTCAGCTGGGAGAGGCGGCTCTTTCAGAGCAGAAATGAATCACTGGTTTTTGCCTTTTCAGAGGCTCGATGCTCTCTCTGGCAGCAACTCGCCCGTTTTGGGCATTTGCTATCACTGGTATTCGAGCCTTTCTGAATACCGTGATAGCAACGCCCCCAAAAAAGCCATTTTAAATTCCCTGGCGATTTTTTTTATGAAGCCTCTCTGAATAAGGCCCTATGTGTTTTATGGAGAGCGGGAGTGTAGTTTGTGTGTATGTATGTGTGGATAGATGTATGCAAAAAAAGTAGCTGAAAAGAAAAGCGATTCCTCTTACTTTGGTGCTCTTCCTACTTTAATCAGTATAAATATACATATTACATAATGTGGGTTGAGCGCAGGTTTTTTGTCTTTTTCTGATATCACGTAAGGGGCCTCATTCAGAAAGCATTCATAAGCCACTTATCAAGCACTTATCACCCAAAATGCCTACTGCTATTCAGTAAGCGGTGATAAGTGGGTAATAAAAGATTGAATCGCTCAAAAAAATTGGTCATAAAAAAAATCACAGAGGCAGCGGTGATTAGCCACTTATCACCACTTTTCTGCATGTTCATAAACTCGTGCAATTCTAGTAGCAGTTATTTGGCTATGAACGCCTATCACCGCTCTAGAATGGTGATTTTATCACAAAATTCTCACGCCAGAAAAAGTTGACTTAAAGGTGTTGGAAACCTGCAGAGAAGTGGCGAGATGGGACTTAGAAAAAAAATGCATTTTTCCTGCATAGGATTGATGCCGGGAATCTCTGGAGCTGATATCCATTAATATTAGCACCAGAGACTCCTGGCATGAATCCTGTGCAATAGAAATGCATTTTACATTAAACTTCATTACCATAGCGGATAGCCTCAGGGACTCTCTACTTCCTGAGATACAGGCCCCGTTATGGGGGGCCAGTATCTCCTATGCATTTAAATGTCCGCGTCACGGGACCATGGGAATAAAATGCATAGGAGATACTGGCACCCCATAACGAGGCCTGTATCTCGGGAAGTAGGGGGTTCCTGAGGCTGAAACCAATGCGGTTCAGCTCAGGAGACCCCCTGCTCATCTAAACTATTAACAAAATTAAAATTTATACACATAAATTTCAGGCGATATTTGCACAGGGAGAGACGGCTCTCTCAGAGCAGCTCTCTCTGCAGCAGATACAACTCGCCGGGTAAGGCCTTTTCAGAGGGTCGTTCATCAGATCACCAGCTTATCACCCGTTTTGTGAATTTTGCTATGACAGGTAATGAAGGCTTTCTGAATACCGTGATAGCAACGCTCATAAAAAGGGTGATTTAAATGGTCCGGTGATTTTTTTTAATGAACCTTCTCTGAATGAGGCCCAAGGAGTGATTCCATGTCATTGATATGATTAATACATGATGATATACATCAGTGACAACATGTTAAAATATAGATATTCATTAGTTTAAAATTGATTTAGCTTTTAAAAAGAAAATACTAAATAGGAAATTGGTGACAAGGATCCCAGATGTGCTATGATTATAGTGGTTAGCTAGCTCCACCTATGATGATAATGTTGTAGGGATCGCAAGTTAAACTCTTGTCACATTAGTAACAAAAATTTGTAATGATATGATGTTGTTACTTGGTAAATGTGCTCTGGCGTGTGATATTAAACATTAGAAAGATTCTTAACGTGAACTATTATAAAAGAATACTGCAGTGTGGTTAAATGTGGTTAAAATGCTGTGGGGGCAGAGAGATTAATTGATAGTTGTATTGAATACAAAATGATACATCAGGATTCCTAAATTGTATAGATAGATAGGCTAAGTAATTACTTATGAGCCCCTATTGTAAGGCTAATACAGTTGCCTACAGGATATCTGGAGCCTATGATGCTTAATAAATTATAAATGCCCCAATTGAGAGAATAACTCATCTAGCAATCACCATACAAAACCCTATCTGGCACCTTGATTCATAGAATGTCTGCAATATTACAAATCTTAACAGATGAACTCTAACAGTGCTTATGGGAGACCAGCTAGAGAGGAAAGGTTAAGCCTGATATAATTCAATTTATTCCTAGAATGACGTAACTAAATCAGAGTGTAACGCTCGGCCTACCCACAAGCCAGACAAGACCCCGGGACTGAGGTGGAAAGGAGTAATACCACACACCTAACAGTAAACGGGAGCACAGCCGGAGTGTGGAAGTAGCGTAGATGGTCCGGGTAACAAAAATAGAAAGGGTACCGTACTTGCCAACTCGCGCGGTGAAAGGTAAAGTACGTAAGCCAATGGTCGTGGGATGGAGAGAGCAGCGTAGTAGAGTGTCCGTAAGCCTGGGTCGTGGAGAGGAGAGAGCAGCGTAGTAGAGTGTCCGTAAGCCGTTTCCAGGGGATATAGAAGTCTGCAAGGTAGAAAGTCCAAAGCCAAATCCAAGGGGTTCCAGAGAGCAGCATAAACGAAGTCCAAAGCCAAAGGTCGAAATCCAGGGAGATGAGCAGAATATCCAGGGACAGAACAGGAACTGAAAGACAAAAGGGGCCAGGCAACAGCAGACAGCACCTAGGTACAGAAGCTATGCAGAGCAAAGAGGTAATGGTGAGGTGAGACTAAATAGGGGGCTGGGACCTATCAGAGGAAGGGGAGGAACAGAGGAGTGGCCCAAGGGAGGACCTGATAGGGGAGAAGTGCCTGGGAAGCTGGGGCCTATCGGAGCAAGGAGAGGAGCGGAAGAGCGGCCCGGTGAATTACCTGATAGGGGAGAAGGACCTGAGGGTCGGACCTGATGGAGCAAGGGCAAGGAAGTGTGTGATACGCGTGCTGCGTCAGAGGAGGCGGAGTCAGGTGCCCGGCACCAGTAATTGGAAGCCTGGGTCCCAGAAGTGCGGGAGCTGCCATGGAGGGGTCCGCGAGGAGTGAGGCACGCCGCCGGGGAGCCTGGGCGGCACAAGGAAAAGGTAAGGAGGCGCTAGAAGCGAGTTTACCCGCAGCGCGGATCCTTACACAGAGGCACCTAGGATCCCAGAAGGAGAACTACACTGAGAATACTCCTGCTCTCAGACCTCGAGCCAATGCAGCGTCAGTGATGACATCTGACATTCAAAAACACAATGTATATTTCGCCACCTATGGAAATGTAATGTGTGTATGTGTGTTTGTGTGTGTGTGGAGAGGGGGGCAGTAGTATCTTTACAATTTTATTTTATTAGGCAAGTATAGTAAAAGTTCAAAAGAAAATGTAGAAGGGTTTAAGAAAGAAAACAAAGGTTTAAGAAAATGTACAATATCATGTTTATAAAAATCAATATGACAATAAAAATTGTCTATATTATTTATTAAATACATTTGAAAAAAAGCATAAATTCACCTATAATAGTAATAATCCCCAAAATATAGAGCATTACTGGCCAATTATGCTCCTGCTGGGCTAAAGGCCCTGTTCTTCGGGGATTATTACTTAATTATTATTTTAGCTACTCTCATTCAGACTCTGAAATAGAGCTTTTCCTAGAGTGAGAAGGAAATTGACCAAATTAGAAGAGGCCCCATTGACTTAATTAAACTTAAAATAGATTAATCTATATTTTACATAGGGAAATGTGTGAGCACTTGTGAACACACCTGAAATACCTTTCCCTATCTCTCCTTCCATTCTGTCTCTCTCTCTCTCTTTCCTTAGCAAAAGCCCTATTTTAGTGTCTGTCTGAGAGTAATGCAAAAACTTTAAAAAAAAACACATCGTTATTTGATGACAATACACAAAAAAAGACGCATAACAATATAGCAAACTAAAATATTGTTAATGTTATTTCATTATAATTCTGCATTGATATTAAGTATAATCAAGCCAATTCAATACAACTGCAACATATTTAATATTGAATACAATCTCATTGCTTTCTCTGGGATTTTTTTTTTTTTTTTAATAAAACTGGTACTGTTTTTGCTTTTGTTCTCACAGCCATTAGTTTGTACTAAATATCCCACAACATAGTGTGCATATAACAATAAGGCCAGGATTCACAAAGCCACTATTCAAGTTTTCCCACCTGATCTGTCTTTCACTGCCATTCAAGACAATTGTTTTAGTTATTCCTGACCTAAGTATTTTCTTGTGTATTCTTCAGAACCCTTACATTGTCATATTAAGGCAGCAATCCCATTTTATTTATTTTTTTGCACAATCGGAACCCAGTGGTCTTCTGGTTCGTGAGATATTTACCTTTTTATGTGCCGGTAAACTGAAAGTATACTGCACCGACACACTTTATTCGAGCAAATGCCCAGTTTGTACCTGGCAGATACCTGGAATGAGCCACCCCTCACCTCTGACAAGCCCCGTTGTGTTTGCCTTCCCAGCCTGGGTTCATGCCTGGCTGACGGGCGGCTGATCTGTTAAATTGTAATGATTAGGATTTAATAGGCTGCAATGCTTCGTGTGTCTACCAGATGGCATAAATTAATGAATTGTAATGCAGTATATATATATATACTGTGCAGTATTGCAGCCAGTGGGAATAAAATGCTTCAATCCCTGCCTAGAAAATACCTCAATGCACTCGGGCAGAAAACAGTCACAAACCTCAATACACCCGGGTATACCCGAATTCGTGGGACTAGCCGAGCTCGAATAAAGTGTGTCGCCAGTGTAATTAAGAATGGCCACAGCGGTCTTGCAATAGGAAGCTGTGATGTCATTAGGTAACTTCCTATTGTATTGTATTGTATGTCATTATGTTCCTATTGGTCTGTGGGAGTCAGGCTTGGATAGTAGTCATATTGATTTCTCAAAAAGGACCAGAAATACCAGCACATAAATGGGTAAATATTGCAACAACTGAAGGGGCATTGGAGCTAACAATAGCCTGATTGTGTTTTGGGGGCCCTCTTTCTGTTTGTGTAAAACAAAAAAAGGGTGGGAATTGCTGCTTTAAGTTTAAATCGTGCAGCATCAGAGAGTCAGCTCAGATGTTTTGCATTTACCTTTAAAATACTGTATAATTGTTTTTCCAACAGGAATTATGCCACTATGGCCTAAATTTACTGTGCGTTGAATAGACAGTCATCTTCTAGGTTTTTAGCTGACTTGCTTCAGCAATGCTAATTGACCATACTGTAGCTAGAGTGTGGCGATGGGGGGGGGGGGTTAATCAGGCCCTTAATAAAGGAATTATACCCGGCTGATTAACCCCAACTCGCATTGGGAGTGAAGGGGTTAAAAGTATATGCATTACTGATGTATTTGCCCCTGCCCCATCCTTCTTATCCCCATTTTGCAGCCTGTTCCCTGCCTGCAGTAATAGAATTACATACCAAGTGTGCTATAAGGTTTTCAGGCACAAGATGGCGTTGTGAGTGCTGAAGCCAGCGCTGATTGAAGAAGCGTGGCTGTATACGGGAGGTCTGCATTGTAGAATAGGTATCCATTTTCAGGCACTCGACCTCGTAACCGCAAAGTCAATTGGATAAGTGGCTTGCGGTTAGATTTGAAGTGGTTTTTCGACAGAATGTATCCGTACCTTGTTAGCTCGCGTAACTTGAAAGGTGGAAAGTCTATTGCCATGGAAGTCGGTCAATTGACGTGAGAACTTGGTGAACTTGGTATCCCACAAGAAAGTCTTTCAATTAAGCGGGCTAACTTGCGAACGGAGACAGCTAGCACTCCAATTTTTGGAGTGCAAGTCCAAATAAAAAGTCAACCACACACATCAAATTCATTACAGTGGCATAAGCAGAACATATTGTTTTAATAAACTGTCATATACTGTAAGTTTTAAATGTACAGTCAGGGAGAAACTTTTTCTGTAAGCCCGGGAAAAATCCTTTAGTATGTTAATACACTAAGGGTGAATGAGCTGAGGGTATTTTCCTCCCTAAACTTCAAAGACCCCCTGCTAAGTGGGAGACTGTAAGTCTAGTGAAGTGCAGGGTTGAAAAGCCTCAAAGATTCCAAGTGTGAAAATGGTCGGGAAGTGGCTGAGTGCCAGATCCCGGTACTCAGCATGAGCCATTGACACCTTGGGACCAAACCCTAGACAGAGAGTCGCCAAGTTGAGGGTGGACCCCCGGTATGTTAAACCGCATAGGTGTCAGGCTGACACATGCGCTTTGCAAACTGGAAAGCTCTTTTTGCTCGGTCTGCAAACTTCGGGCAAATCAGGGATTGGTGGGTTAAATGTTTCCATGGAGGGGATTGGGCATGCATGTTAGAGATAGGTCTGTGAACCCTATAAACCTGCCCGCCGAGCTATCCCCTGTGTGATTCATAACATATACAAGTTTTGCATAGAATTCTGGTCACGTCAGCAGTAGCGGTTCCAAGACGCAAGAGGTTAACAAGATCGCAACTAAGGATTTACCCCAGACTCTGGAATTTGTTAGCCCTGGTGACTCCCGAACGAATTCTAATGAACCAGAATGAAATTCCTTCATTTGGCGGAGTTATTAGATCGGCCACCTGCGATCTAGCCTAACGGACTTTCAAACAGAGACTGCATTTCTTGCGCTTTCGTTCAAAGGACATTTAATTTTGTTTCCCCATCCCAGTAAGTGTTGTATTAAGTGTATTCTGTCGTGTGTTTGTCTATCAAGGAAATAAATGACAATTTATTTTGCCCTTCTTGTTGTGTTCAATCAAGAATCCCAAAAATATAAAATTGTTAATAAGTACTGGGCTACCGTGACATAGAGTTTTTGCATTCTTTTTTTAAGAGAGGGACACATGAATTGTTTAGCATTATGTAGCTGCATTATCCAACTGAAGTATAACAATCCAATACATAGCCAAAGTGTGTAATTCTACATTTATGTTTATATCTCTAGCAATTAGAAATCAAGCAACGGGAAAATTAATCTTAAATGACAACAACATTATATCAAATTCAAAAGTATTTGTGAAAATGGGAATCGAATGGGAATATCGCAGTGATGACAATCGTGAAACAATTCAGACCATGGGGCCTCTGCATAATGCAATCGTTGTTCTTGTAAGTTTGTGAAAGTTGCAATAACTTCTACAGTACTGTACTTAAATGTGATTATCATTTGATTTTGTAGACAATTTATTTTGTACATTTTCTGAATATTTACATTTGTAGGCAATAGGTTTATAATTTAAAGCAGCAGTCAGCGATGATTACTGCAACACAATTATTATTTTATGAGATCTATTCTTGCCCCATCCAACGCTGTTTTAATTTTTAGAATCTGATGCAATCTTCAGGAGTATACGCATTTGAAATATTAGGTATAAAGGGGGCTCCCCAGAGCCCAGTGCAGTCTAGATGCCATATTCTACATTGTCTAAAGTGGCTGTTTTCGTAAAAAATCCTCACGGCTATCAATGTAAATTTTAAGCTGCAATCGGCCCAAACAGCCACTTTGGACAATATAGAACTAACCCTGAAAGGTGACCCTGTTAAAAAATGTTTTAAACTAATACATATTTACATAATGCTAGACATTTTACTGTATATGCATTTAAAAAAATGTTTGCAGGAATACAGAGATTAAACCATTTACTTTTACTTACAGTAAAAGCATTTTGAAATTCTATGTATTGTCAAAATCTAGATTGCAATATTATTCAGATAACTTTAATAGGAATATTTAAAAAGCCATATTCAATTAATGATATGATGTCAAACCTTCCTATTTGGGAAAAACATTTGTTCTTACTTCCAGCCAAATGCCCTCCCAGTCACTATGAAAAATATAATTGGAGCCAATAACAGCTGATCTCCACTCCTTTTAGATTGTATGCAGATATATAATAAAATGTTAGTAAACCTTAGCCATATTAACTATAGTAATCATGTTGTTGCGCTGATTTAGTGAAAATGGAAGAGTACATGGACCTATGAACTTAAAAACTACCCTGCGAGGATCTGAGTCATATTGCTCATAAGCTTTCTTACAGATTAATCAATGTATTCATGATGAATATTTTTTGTTTACCAGGTAATTCCTAATGGAAATGTCAAAATTTCATTGACTTACAAATACATGATCCATGAAGACTCCTTAAATGTACATAACAATAATGTTGTTGAAGAAGAAGTGGTGGCATATGAATGGGCTTTGAAAAAATGGTCACAATGTTCCAAACCCTGTGGAGGAGGTAATGTAATAAAATGTTGAAAGAAAATCATTTGATGCATTTCCACTAAGATTAGGAACAAAGGGAAACAATATTGGCTTTAAGGCAGCAGCCCCCAACAAATCAATGTTTAATCTAATTTCAGTCAATTATCTAATCCTTGAGAACCCCCCTGTTCAGAAGGTATTGACCAGCTGTAACAATGAATAAGAAAAATGTAGTAATTTCTTGTGACATTCCGCTTATTCCCAGGCAAACTGGTAATGATACCACTAGCAGCTCTTTTGATTTCCTACCACTGCCAGTACAAATATTGAGGGGACCATGCAGGAGGAAATGTGTGTTTCAATCTATATCTATATTTTTTAAACCATTGTATGTCTGTGTCTAGGGGCAATCTGATTGGTCCGTCATTCTGTCACTCAGCCTCCGGCCAATCAGATTGCTCCCTTGGCCCGCCCGCCCCCGCACAACTCTCATTGGTCACACTCACCCCGCTACCCACGGGCATCGCCGCACGCTCCTCGGTGCCACCGCCTCACCTCTCCCCACTCCCCCTCACAGCAAACCCCAGCCTCCCCGGCGCCTCCAACAACACTACCCACGAGCAGAGGCGCCCGCTCCTCGGCGCTGCTGCCGCTGCCTCACCTTCAGGACAGACCCCCCACATGCCTTCTGCAGCTCTCAGGGCTCAGCTCTCCGTGCAGCTCTCCCCTCTCTCCCTCCACATGCCCTATGTGCTCTCTGTGCAGCTCCCCCCCTCTCTCCCTCCACATGCCCTCTGTGCTCTCCGTCCGGCTCTCGTCCGATCCCCGCCCCTCCCTAGCAGATGACTTGAGCTGGGGTGCGACTCCCCGGGCTGCACGAGGGAGCTGTTGCTGGCTGTATGCTGTAAGGTAAGCAGCTCCCCCCCACACACATTCCTTCCTCTCTGGCCTCATCCCTCCGTCCGTTCCTCCTCCAACACACACATATACACACACGTAGACACACACACGTAGAAACATACACATAGACACACATACACACACACATGTGGACACAAACACACACATGTAGACACACACACACACACACACACACGTAGACACACACACACACACATGTAGACACACACACATGTAGACACACACACATACATGTAGACACACACACATGTAGACACACACACACACGCACACATATAGACACACACACATGCACACATATAGACACACACATATGTAGACACACACACGTAGACACAGACACGTTGACACACACATGTAGACACACACACACACATGTAGACACACACACATGTAGACACACACACATATGTAGCCACACACACATATGTAGACACACACACACACACATGTAGACACACACACATGTAGACACACACACACATGTAGACACACACACACATGTAGACACATACACACACGTAGACACACACACACACACACACATAGACACACACACACACGTAGACACACACACACACATACACACACACGTACACACACACACGTACACACACATATGTAGACACACATGTAGACACACACACGCAAGTAGACACACACACACATGTAGACACACACACACACATGTAGACACACACACACACACACATGTAGACACACACACACACACACACACATGTAGACACACACACACACGTAGACATGTACACACACACACACACATGTAGACATGTACACACACACGCACACATGTAGACATGTACACACACACACAAACATGTAGACACACACACCCATAGACACACACACACACACACACACACACACACACACACACACACACGTAGACACACACACACACACACATATGTAGACACACACATGTAGACACACACACACATGTAGACACACACACACGTAGACACACATAGACACACACACGTAGACACACACACGTAGACACACACGTAGACAGACACACACATGTAGACACACACACGTAGACACACACATACACACACATACACACATACACACATGTAGACACACACACACATACATGTAGACACAGACACACACGTAGACACACACACGCATGTAGACACACACACAAATGTAGACACACACATGTAGACACACACACACACACGTAGACGCACTTGTAGATACACACACATGTAGACACACACACACATGTACACACACACATGTAGACACACACACACACGTAGACACACACACACACACACATGTAGACACACACACACACATATGTAGACACACACACCATATGTAGACACACACACACATATGTAGACACACACACGTACACACACATGTAGACATGTACACACACATGTAGACACGTACACACACACACATGTAGACACACACACACAAACACATGTAGACACACACACATATGTAGACACACACAAACACACACACACACACACATATGTAGACACACACACACACACACATACACATGTAGACACACACACACACACGTAGACAACCACACACACGTAGACACACACCCACACACACGTAGACACAAACAAACATGTAGACACACACACATTCACACATGTAGACACAAACACACACACACACACACACACACACACATGTATACACACACACATGTAGACACACACATACACACACACATGTAGACACAAACACACACACACACACACACGTCGACACAAACACACACACACACACACACACACACACACACACACACACACACACACACACACACACACACACACACACACACACACGTAGACACAAACCCACACAGACATGTAGACACACACACACACATGTAGACACACACATACACACACACATATGTAGACACACACACACACACATATGTAGACATACACACACATACACATATGTAGACACACACATACACAAACACACACATGTAGACACACACACACACATACACACATGTAGACACAAACACACACACACACACACGTAGACACACACACACACACACACACACACACACATGTAGACACACACACATGTATACACACACATACATGTAGACACACACACACACACACACACACACACGTAGACACAAACACACACACACACACACACACAAACACACACACACACACACACACACACACACACACACACACACACACACACGTAGACACAAATACACACACACACACACACACATGTAGACACACAGACACACACACATGTAGACACACACATGTACACACACATGCATACACACTAACCCACACGTATACACACTCACAGACACGTATACACACACATGTATACACACTCACACACACTCACACACACGTATACACACTAGCACACACTCACACACATGTATACACACACATGTATACACACACATACATGTATACACAAATGCACACATATACACACACACACACACATGTATACACCCATGTGTACACACACACACACGTGTACACACACACACACAAACACATGTGTACACACAAACACACGTGTGTACACACACAGACGTGTATACACACGTATACATGCACATGTATACACACGCACATGTATATACACGCACACACGTGTATGCACACACACATTATATATATATATATATATATATATATATATATTTATATATATATATATATATATATATATATATATATATATATCACACATAGACACAGACACACACACACATATATATATATATATATATATATATATATATATATATATATATATATACACACATATACATACACACACACACACACACACAGTATCCCCAGCACCACCACATCAGCACACCGGAATTCTCTGCCCCCGCCATACCCAGCCCCCATCAGCACCCACACATCAGCATCTTCGCACCTCCACCATCGCCACACCCACATCAGCATCCCCACATCAACACCAAACCCTCCCAAATCAGCACCCTGATACAATCACCATCAGTACAGCCACAGCAGCAGTACCACCGCACAACGCCATGGGCCGCATGGACCACTCCCCACCCAACCACCCAAATGCCACCCCCACACCACAAACTAGCCGGGGCACTCAGCTAGTCTTGTATAAAATATTGGAAAAAATATTAATTGATATAGTGTTAGGAATCCCTGTATGAATTAGTCTGAGAACATTTTAAAACTTTTGTATATAACCAAAATGTAATGCACAAAATCCCCATACCTTGTAGGACTTTCCACAGAAAACAAAAAATGTTAAAGATATTTCATGTAACTTATGGCTAAGGAGGGAGGGAGGGAGAAGGAAACAGTGGGGTTCAAAATATTGTCTCGCGGCCGCAAAGGCAGTATGTCTGGCTACTGTACATCTGTAACCACAAGTGTAGCACCATAAAAAAAGAGTACTGTATATACAGTTATAGTAAGGCTTAGTCTGCGGCCAGGCTCCCTGCTCGTCCGGGAGATTTGTGGCCGGCTGGGTGCGCGACTGGGGCGCTGCCATGACGTCATGGAGCTGGTTCGCCCTCATTTGGCGAACCGCTCATGTGACTGGCTTGCAGACGACAAATTCAAATTTGCTTGCTCTGCAAGCAACTAAGCACCGAGCACACCTGGCTGAGGCCTTACTGTCTTCGGTGCCACTGCTGCACGATCATGGTGGTCAAGGCACAGGAGAATTTACGCTGAAGGGGGGTCCTATTCAGAAGCATGGACCCCCACGTAGTGCAATTATCCTGGTGCCACAGACTTTTTCTTCCTTAAGTCTTGATAGATGTATAATATAAAACAATAAAACCCTACATACACAAATAAGGGGTATGATGCCTCAAAGTAAAATGTTCAGTAGACTCTAAATGGTTTCTTATCTGCTCAAGAATTTATGCTGCAGCTTCTATAAAGATACAATCCACAATCTTCTACAGACATTTAAAGAGAAGTGCAAAAGCTGACATACAAAGCTCAGTAATAGCCAAACCATTATATTTAATTTTCAAGGACTCCATTTCCACAGGCTCAGTACCACAAGATTGGCGTAAAGCAGATGTTGAGCCTATATTTAAAAAGGGAGCTAGATCACAAGCGGGGAATTACAGACCTGTAAGCCTGACTTCAATAGTGGGGAAACTACTTGAAGGTTTAATACGGGATAATATTCAGGAATACCTAATGCAAAACAAAATTATTAGTAATAGTCAGCATGGATTTATGAAGGATAGACCATGCCAAACTAACATTATTTGTTTCTTTGAGGAGGTAAGTAGGAATTTAGACCAGGGTGGTGCAGTTGATGTGGTCTACTTAGATTTTGCAAAAGCTTTTGATACGGTTTCACACAAAAGGTTGGTTTACAAAATAAAGCAAATTGGACTCAGTAATAATATATGCACCTGGATTGAAAACTGGTTAAAGGACAGACAACAGAGGGTTGTCATAAATGGAACTTTTTCAGGTTGGGATAAAGTCGTGAGTGGAGCACCTCAGGGATCGGAACTGGGATCTCTGCTTTATAACTTGTTTATTAATGACTTTGAGGTTGGGATCCAGAGCAAAGTCTCCATCTTTGCTCATGATACTAAATTGTGTAAGTTAGTAGAATCAGACCAGGGTGTAATTTCTCTTCAGAAGGACATGGAGAGACTGGAAACTGTGGGCAGGTAAATGGCAGATGAGGTTTAATACAGATAAATGTAAGGTTATGCATTTGGGATGCAAGAATACTTGTCCCTGAAGAAGCTCCTTTGCTGGAGGGAAACGCGCGTTGGACGCGCAATGTTGTCAGTCTCCTACTTGGAGCTGTTTTTAATGTAGTGTTTGCAGTATCCTGGGTGTAACTGTGAAGACCATATGAGTTAACTATTTATTAATCAAATAAGTCCAAGAGTGGGAAGAGGGGAAGGGAGGGGATGGGGATGCTCCCGCATCAGCGAGAATGAAAATGAAAACAGTAGTGACTATTGAGTCGTGCCAAATACTGGTGCAAAAGAGGATAGGGTAATGTAAACAGACAGAAAAAAGATTCCTCCCTGAATGCACTCAGAAAGGCCAGTAATTTGTAATATGAGTATATATTTAAAAACCTTTTAATCGCAAGAGAAGGTTAAAACATATTTGTAAAGAGGGGCATGGTATATACAGTCCAGGACCAGCCCCTTAAAGGCAAACCAACAAAATCTTCCTCAATCGTAAGGAGATATTGATATTACACCACCTTAATGTGGACTGCTTCGCTCAGATAATCCCCTGTATGTAGCTCCAGAATGGGAGGCCCATATCACCTATGGAAATCCTAATATCAATAATTCAATGAACCTGACATGATGTAGGTCATTGAAGCTAAATCTGGAGGGGTGATTAACTCAAAGCCGAATGGTCAGATAGTATACATCTGTGTGATGTCCCTAGACCACTTATACGGTGTGTAAAATAAATACCAGAACAGGGTGAAAACAACAACGACGCAAAAAAGATAATAGTGATAAAAATAAAAATAAATACTAAACCACACAAAAAATAATGTGTGGATGTACACATAGAGATATGTAGCTGGATGATGTGAGAGCTCTGCAAAGGGCAAGCACAAAGTGTGCTCTCGTGGGCGCCCTGAGGCACGGTTCAAGGACCGTATCCAGTTATAGCCTCTGTATACTACCGTTGGTATGGTGCAGAGGTCACATACATAGTAATCTAGCTTGAAACCGGTGAACAACACTAATCAGACCCAATCAATATTAATACCTGATTGGTTTAGGGGCATACAACACACTGACTCATTAATCATACTGTGTCTCCATGTAGGGAATATGCACAGTGCAAGAACAGCTAGTGCTATTCACGGTAGGTGGGCACTGCCCCAGACTCAGCCCCCCTGTTATATAGCAGTAAAGTAAGTATCCTGCATAGTAGTAAGGCTGTCACTCTAGTAGCTGTGTGGGGAAGGAGGCAAAACATATAATGCAGTCTACTCCTATTACCCTAGACATAAATGTGTTGCACACTGGTGAGATGTACTACTTAGCTCCTTGGCGCTTGTATCGTCCTTTGCGCCGTCATATGTGGAGGAGAAGGGGAGTAGAATGCCAGGGGAGAAGTGTCCCGGTCTCAAGGCAGCAGCTACAATCGCGGGGGCGCCATCTTGGATGCGGTGACGTCACCACGTTCTGGTCACCTGACGCACGTTTCGCGCGTGATCGCGCTTTCTCAAAGGTACATGCACGCTGTCAATGTGCACTTTAAGTAGCTAACGGTTGCCATAGCGACCGCTGGGGGCGTGTTTCCCCCAGATCGCCTGCTGGCCTGAACTGTCGTATTGTCAGTTTTGCAGCAAATTGATTAGTCTTGATCATGATGTGGCCTGCACATGGTGTGGGGATAATAACCCCTGGTGATTTAAACATAGTGCAGTGCCTGCATCTTGGGTACACTACATGATCATGCTGTATTATGTGTGTTTCTCGTAAATGCAGATGTAGACAGCAGAGACCTGAATTGGATGTGTCATACTGATTTGTCAGACCTCTTAAGGTTACAGTACCCAATTAATGTAGATACCAATTACATATCTCAGTGACATGTGGTGTAGGGTCTAAGTCCCTTAGTTGTAACACACCATGTAAAGTATTTGGAATGTGGGGTAAGGGAGACACAGTAGGACGTAGGTAGGTGACCCTGTCTCCATCTGTAGTTGTGGATAACACTCTGCACGCAGATAGCTAGACCTGGAGACATGGGTGCTTAGGGGAAGGTAGGTATTAAGAAAGGAAGAAAAAGCATGTGGCCCAGGCACATGTAGAGTAAAATTGCCCACAAAAAAGGGGCATATGCATATAGGGCCAGGCAGGCTAGCTTGTTGGGTGATATTCAACACGGAGGTACACTGTTGGATGTATGTGGATGTGAATGGGGTTGATAGATTCCAGAGGACACATCAAATACATGGGGAGAAAAGGAATTCCTCATTTAGTCCCCTGGGGGCCAAAGTACCCAGAGTGTAGATCCACCGAGATTCACATTTTAGGATCTCGTTGTCCCAGTCACCTCCTCTACTATGATTGGATACGGCCTCAATCCCCACAAATTTAATAGCTGTAAATAATCCCTGATGTTGGTTGTGGATGTGGTTCGCAACAGGGGTATCTCGATGGTTACGGATATCCCCTATGTGCTCAAGTATCCTGTGCCTTAGTTGTCGTTTCGTTTTACCAATGTACTTTTTCTTACAGACACAGACGATCTGATAAACCACGCCCATGGTTCTACAATTAATAAACTGACGGATGTTAAAATTGTGTGTGTTATTCCAATTATAAAAAGTCTTAGTGGGAAGACAGGAGGAGCAGGCGGTACATTTGTGACATTTAAAAAAGCCAATGGATCTGTTAGCCAGCCACGTCCCTGTGGATGGTCTTTGATAATGGCTGTGTACCAACAGATCACGCAGGCTGGTGGCTCTCCTGCTTACCAATGTCGCCCTATCGTTTAGGACCTCTCTCAGATCCACATCCTCACGTAGTACATGCCAGTGTGTGTTCATGATGTTAGTGATCTCTGGCCATTGGTTGTTGAACGTACCAATGAAACGTATCACTTGTTTTTCAATGGGTGAGGTCACTTTCTCATCCAACAGTGTGTTCCTGTCTGTGAGCCTAGCTCTCTGGTACGCTCTCTTAATGGCCCTATTGCTATATCCCCTTTCTATAAATCTTTGTTTCATGGTTGTTGACTGGGTCTCGAAATCCTCGTTAGAGGAACAGTTCCTCCTCAGGCGTAAAAACTGGCCAGTAGGTATCCGCCTCAACAGATGTTTAGGGTGATGGCTATCCGCTCTGAGGAGGCTGTTCGTAGCCGTGGACTTCCTGTGAAGGGACGTAGCTAGGGTCCCCTGTGTGGTTTTGGAGATCAGGAGATAGGGCCATTAAGAGAGCGTACCAGAGAGCTAGGCTCACAGACAGGAACACACTGTTGGATGAGAAAGTGACCTCACCCATTGAAAAACAGGTGATACGTTTCATTGGTACGTTCAACAACCAATGGCCAGAGATCACTAACATCATGAACACACACTGGCATGTACTACGTGAGGATGTGGATCTGAGAGAGGTCCTAAACGATAGGGCGACATTGGTAAGCAGGAGAGCCACCAGCCTGCGTGATCTGTTGGTACACAGCCATTATCAAAGACCATCCACAGGGACGTGGCTGGCTAACAGATCCATTGGCTTTTTTAAATGTCACAAATGTACCGCCTGCTCCTCCTGTCTTCCCACTAAGACTTTTTATAATTGGAATAACACACACAATTTTAACATCCGTCAGTTTATTAATTGTAGAACCATGGGCGTGGTTTATCAGATCGTCTGTGTCTGTAAGAAAATGTACATTGGTAAAACGAAACGACAACTAAGGCACAGGATACTTGAGCACATAGGGGATATCCGTAACCATCGAGATACCCCTGTTGCGAACCACGTCCACAACCAACATCAGGGATTATCTACAGCTATTAAATTTGTGGGGATTGAGGCCGTATCCAATCATAGTAGAGGAGGTGACTGGGACAACGAGATCCTAAAACGTGAATCTCGGTGGATCTACACTCTGGGTACTTTGGCCCCCAGGGGACTAAATGAGGAATTCCTTTTCTCCCCATTTATTTGACGTGTCCTCTGGAATCTATCAACCCCATTCACATCCACATACATCCAACAGTGTACCTCCGTGTTGAATATCACCCAATAAGCTAGCCTGCCTGGCCCTATATGCATATGCCCCTTTTTTGTGGGCAATTTTACTCTACATGTGCCTGGGCCACATGCTTTTTCTTCCTTTCTTAATACCTACCTTCCCCTAAGCACCCATGTCTCCAGGTCTAGCTATCTGCGGGCAGAGTGTTATCCACAACTACAGATGGAGACAGGGTCACCTACCTACGTCCTACTGTGTCTCCCTTACCCCACATTCCAAATACTTTACATGGTGTGTTACAACTAAGGGACTTAGACCCTACACCACATGTCACTGAGGTATGTAATTGGTATCTACATTAATTGGGTACTGTAACCTTAAGAGGTCTGACAAATCAGTATGACACATCCAATCCAGGTCTCTGCTGTCTACATCTGCATTTACGAGAAACACACATAATACAGCATGATCATGTAGTGTACCCAAGATGCAGGCACTGCACTATGTTTAAATCACCAGGGGTTAATATCCCCACAACATGTGCAGGCCACGTCATGATCAAGACTAATCAATTTGCTGCAAAACTGACAATACGACAGTTCAGGCCAGCAGGCGATCTGGGGGAAACACGCCCCCAGCGGTCGCTATGGCAACCGTTAGCTACTTAAAGTGCACATTGACAGCGTGCATGTACCTTTGAGAAAGCGCGATCACGCGCGAAACGTGCGTCAGGTGACCAGAACGTGGTGACGTCACCGCATCCAAGATGGCGCCCCCGCGATTGTAGCTGCTGCCTTGAGACCGGGACACTTCTCCCCTGGCATTCTACTCCCCTTCTCCTCCACATATGACGGCGCAAAGGACGATACAAGCGCCAAGGAGCTAAGTAGTACATCTCACCAGTGTGCAACACATTTATGTCTAGGGTAATAGGAGTAGACTGCATTATATGTTTTGCCTCCTTCCCCACACAGCTACTAGAGTGACAGCCTTACTACTATGCAGGATACTTACTTTACTGCTATATAACAGGGGGGCTGAGTCTGGGGCAGTGCCCACCTACCGTGAATAGCACTAGCTGTTCTTGAACTGTGCATATTCCCTACATGGAGACACAGTATGATTAATGAGTCAGTGTGTTGTATGCCCCTAAACCAATCAGGTATTAATATTGATTGGGTCTGATTAGTGTTGTTCACCGGTTTCAAGCTAGATTACTATGTATGTGACCTCTGCACCATACCAACGGTAGTATACAGAGGCTATAACTGGATACGGTCCTTGAACCGTGCCTCAGGGCGCCCACGAGAGCACACTTTGTGCTTGCCCTTTGCAGAGCTCTCACATCATCCAGCTACATATCTCTATGTGTACATCCACACATTATTTTTTGTGTGGTTTAGTATTTATTTTTATTTTTATCACTATTATCTTTTTTGCGTCGTTATTGTTTTCACCCTGTTCTGGTATTTATTTTACACACCGTATAAGTGGTCTAGGGACATCACACAGATGTATACTATCTGACCATTCGGCTTTGAGTTAATCACCCCTCCAGATTTAGCTTCAATGACCTACATCATGTCAGGTTCATTGAATTATTGATATTAGGATTTCCATAGGTGATATGGGCCTCCCATTCTGGAGCTACATACAGGGGATTATCTGAGCGAAGCAGTCCACATTAAGGTGGTGTAATATCAATATCTCCTTACGATTGAGGAAGATTTTGTTGGTTTGCCTTTAAGGGGCTGGTCCTGGACTGTATATACCATGCCCCTCTTTACAAATATGTTTTAACCTTCTCTTGCGATTAAAAGGTTTTTAAATATATACTCATATTACAAATTACTGGCCTTTCTGAGTGCATTCAGGGAGGAATCTTTTTTCTGTCTGTTTATTTATTAATCAATTCATGGTTAGTGTGCCTGCTATCCTTGCACCTTATGTGAGGCGTCTCCACATCATATTGCTGTGTATTCAAGCCAGCACTGCTGTGTTTGGAAGTTCTATAATACAGCTATTATACCATCACATGCCAGCATTATTATTTAGACCAATCTCTATGTAAATGTGCAGGGGAGCTATATTTAGCAGTAATAGGATATTTAATCCTGTGGCCACCTACCTGAATATATATTTATATACTACTCTACATTCGGTCTCATCGTTGCCCCAGAGGGGCTAATACCCTACTCATAGCATTTCCTGTCTTTTACATCCCACCATATTAATTGGTACTGGGATAGTATGAATAATCAATGACACGGTTGCTTGATAGTTATGATAGTTATGATTTAATACATTTTTAATCCACATCACACGTTACTTTGGTAATATATGTTTTAAGGATTTATTAAAAGTTAATTTTTATACTTGGGTGGTGTGCATTTAAGTGAATTCTTTTGGAGGCACATCCATTTTTGTGTTTCCCCTCCCCTTTTTCTGATTCACTTTCAGTTCACAGTTTGCACCCACCTTCTGATTACCTCACTTATGAACATAAACACTTCATTCAATTAGTATGGTCCTGTGATCACTCCCCACTCTTTGTTTGTTTCGTCAAGAATAAAAGGGCGACTTACAAATTAAATGGGGATAAATTGGGGGAATCCTTGATGGAGAAGTATTTAGGAGTACTTGTAGACAGCAGGCTTAGCAATAGTGCCCAAAGTCATGCAGTAGCTGCAAAGGCAAACATGATCTTATCTTGCATTAAACGGGCAATAGATGGAAGGGAAGTAAACATAATTATGCCCCTTTACAAAGCATTAGTAAGACCACACCTTGAATATGGAGTACAATTTAGCACCAATCCTAAGAAAAGACATTATGGAACTAGAGAGAGTGCAGAGAAGAGCCACCAAATTAATAAAGGGGATGGGCATTCTAACTTATGAGGAGAGGCTAGCCAAATTAGATTTATTTACATTAGAAAAGAGGCTTCAAAAGAACTATTCATCCCACGGGTAGTTCAAAGGACTCGGGCCATCCCTTAAGGTTGGAGGAAAGGAGATTTCACCAGCAACAAAGGAAAGGGTTCTTTACAGTAAGGGCAGTTAAAATGTGGAATTCATTACTGTAGGAGGACGTGCACAGAGGTATGCAATAGAGACCTTTGTAAGGTGAAATTAAATAAGGCTTTTATTGCGCCTATTTCTTTAACATAAGAAAATCATCCAAACATATGCAAATAAGGGGTCAAACAAAGCTTCTGTTCCACTTGGGAGTATTTCTAGTGAAACCTATGCAGTCCACAACTCCCTTTAGATAAGCATGTCTCCCAGCCCCAAACATATATCTTGATATGTGCAGATATACCAAAGTCTTATAAAGGAAAGTCTTATCTGTTTCTTGTAGTTGGAGGGAAAGTCTTCTCTGTTCCTGGGTTGCTGCCTTTTTCCTCAGGCTATGTAAGCATTCAGGTTTAGAGGTTCTTTCCCCTGTGTCTTGCAAGCAGCGTGCTGTTTCTTCTGGCAGGCTCAAGACATCTGTCCCTATGGTCAGTTCCACAACTTGTGAGACTCAGGAACAATCTCTCTTCCTGTTTCAAGGGCAGGCTTTTCTAAGAAACCTAATCAGCCAGGTGGTATTTGTTAATTGACTACCAGCAGTTAATCACCACACTGCTGGATTAGAGGCACATTTCCGGAACAGGGATAAGTCCCCTGTCACAATTACCCATGTAGACTGTGATGGCAGATACAATAGATTTGTTCATAGAGAGGTTGGACATCTTTTTAGATGGGAAAGGTATACAGGGATATACTAAATAAGTATACATGGGAAGGATGTTGATCCAGGGATTAATACGATTGCCAATTATTGGATACGAAAGACACTAGATGGCGCTCAAACACTATATCTATGTGCAAATAACAGTGAGAACATAAAAAAAGGATAAATATATGTAAACTTCACCGTGCAATAAAATAAAAGTAAAAACACTCAAACCCTTGTAGGACTGTTTCAGGGTCCACACTCAGAGTACAATGGAACGAAATCAGGGGAGCGTCAGTACCTGGAAAAAATATATACAAACTACCATAGTGTATACTGCTAATAAACAAAACATATAATACGGTAGGGCTCCAAGGAGCAACAGGGAGCTGGATTAGGTATATAGTCCAAAACAGCATATAATTAGGGAGAACGATATCCCAGAAGAGAGACACAGAGTCAAGGATAAAAAGCCATATAAAATTTATCCGGAAATGGTAAAAGTCAAGGCTTACAAGATACCGGAGTATAACAGGCGTGGGTAACAGGTTAGAGATGGAACGCCGAGTCGCGACCTCGTGGACCTCCTGCACGTCTGTCTCCTCTGCCGGTATCAGTCCTGTGCTGCAGGCTAGATGCCGATACGTCACTTCCGGGTTTTACGGAACAGTTGGCGCCACCGGAACATCAGCTGGAGACTGTCTCCCTCAGGATATCTCGTTGAGGGTTACGCTCTACGCGTTTCGCCGTATAGGGTGGACGGCTTCGTCAGGAGTGACGTAGACCCTTAGGGGGATACTATTTATACCCTTCCCAATGAAAATGACCTTTCTCCCTATAGGTCACAATGTATGATGGTCTAATTGATTGGGTAATATGTTTACTCTCACCGCTATAACAGATCTCATCACAAGTTTATACAAATATATTAAAATACAATTTAAACTTTAATACAATATATAATAATAAAAATAATATCTTTACTCATAACTAAAAAGTATATAATTAATAACAAAACACATCTAACTCAATAAAATTTATAAAATAATCCCCACATATTTCTTTTATTAGAAAAACGCCGATTGATGTGTCTCCAAAGGAAAAAGAGAAAGAAAAACACTATAAGTATTAATTGAAACAGTTTACCCAATCCAACAAATTCTTTTACTCTTTAGTATATATTTCATAAACAAGTATCTGTGTATAGAAACTTATACTCATATGAATAATATACATCAATCATAAAAAAGCATTTAATTCGAAATCCACATTTAGTCCCAGTGGAACAAGTGTTTTGAGGGTGAAAATCCAGAAACTCTCTCTCTTTTTCAGAGAGACGATTCTGTTCCCACCTCTCCAGTGTGGTAACACCTGTTCTAATACAGTAAACTTAAGACCTGATGTGTCTCCGTTATGCTTTTGAATAAAATGATTAGACAGAAAATGTGTTGTGATACCTCTTCTTACATTTCCAATATGCTCAAGTATACGTGTTTGTACTTTTCTTGACGTTTGACCCACATATTGTAGCCCACATGGGCAAGAAATAAGGTATACTACATGATCTGTTTTACATGTTAAAAGTTGTTTTATACCAAACCACTTTCCTGTCACATTTGAGGTAAAACTAAATTTATCTTCTGTCCTGTATTTACAGGCCGTACATGTAGTGCAACCGTAAAAGCCTTTATTTTGTGTTAGCCACCTATTTGCAGTTGGATTTAATTTTTGCAATGCACTAGGGGCCAATTTATCTTTTAGGGCTTTAGCTCTTTTAAAGATAACAGCTGGTTTATCTGGGACAATCTCTCCCAATATAGAATCATTTTTGACAATGTGCCAATACTTATGAATGATCTTTGAAATTTTCTCGGATTGGTTATTGTAGTTCGTGATAAATGAGAACTCAAAGTTGTTTTTTGAACTCAACTGTTTTTTACTTTTTTCACACAACAAATCTTTTCTGTCTAAATTTTCCGCTTTTGTTAATGCATTTTTTATATCCTTATCTTTATAGTTTTTCTCTTTAAACCTATTCTGTAGGAAGGCTGATTGGCTGTGGAAACTGCTATCATCAGAGCAGTTTCTCCTAATGCGTCTTATTTGCCCATATGGAACGTTTTGCAGCCATTTAGGGTGATGGCAACTATCCATAGATATATAATTATTGATATCAACACCCTTAAAAAAAGTCTTGGTTTTAATAAGACCGTCTTCAATGAAAATTTCTAAGTCTAGGAAGTTCACTTTTTCCTGACTATATTCACATGTAAAATGTAAATTTAACAAATTGTCATTCAGATAATGGGTGAACTGAATAAGTCCCTGTTCGTCACCCTTCCACACAAAGATGATGTCATCTATGTATCTACGCCATAGGCACAAATTTTCACCCAGCTCCGCAATAGACCATATATGGTCTTCCTCCCATGCTCCCATCAGAAGATTTGCGTAGCTGGGTGCAAATTTCGTGCCCATGGCGGTACCACATTTTTGTAGATAATATGTACCCTCGAACAAGAAATAGTTGTGCTCTAAGATGAATTTGATACCATCAAGAATAAAATTAGCCTGTTCATTTGGCATCTCAGAATCTTTGGCTAATGCTCTGTCAACTGCCTCGTGTCCGTCTCTGTGGTTTATGCTGGTGTATAGTGACGTGACATCGCACGTCACTAAATACCATCCCTTTTCCCAGACTTGATTGTCTAAGATACGCAAGATGTCAGTGGTATCTTTAAGGTAAGAGGGAAGTTCTTTCACATATTTTTGTAAATAGACGTCTATGTAGGCGGATAGATGTGACGTTAAGGAATCTATGCCTGCAATAATGGGCCTTCCTGGGGGGTTAATGATACTTTTATGTAATTTAGGAAGGTAATAAAATATAGGTCTAACGGGGTTATCTCTATATAAAAAATTATATTCTTCATTGTTTATTACTTCTTCCATTTTACCTTTATCTAGCAGAATTTTGAGATCTTTTAGAAAATCTGCCGTTGGGTCTTTTTTTAAAGGTAAATAGGTGTGGCTATCTCCCAGGATCCTATTGGACTCAGCAATATAATCCTTTCTGTCCAAGATAGCTATACCACCCCCTTTATCAGCTTGTTTTATCACTACAGAGGTGTCTTCCTGTAAAGTTTTTAAAGCTGTTTTCTCAGAATTTGTTAAATTATTTTCAAACATTTTTTCTGACTCTACCAATTTTTCAAAATCTTTTTGTATCAGATTTGAAAATACCTCTAAGTTATTACCCTTTGCGAATTTAGGATAAAACATAGAAGGTAATTTCAGACCAGAATGGACTAAAGTTGGTATTCCTGTAGACGTGGTATTTGAGCAATTCTCATTTGAATCTTTTTTTAGATTATCAGATGTTCTCTGCTCCACTTCTTTGGTTCTAAAAAACCTTTTGATGGTAAGTTTTCTAAGGAACCTTTGTGCGTCTACAAAAAGGCCAAAATTGCTGGGACCTACAGTTGGAGCATATTTGAGTCCCTTTGCCATTAGTGATTTTTCTGGTTCAGTAAGTACTTTTGAACTTAGGTTGAAGATGTTGTTCCCTATCTCTTGCTTTTTTTGAGATGTTTCTTTTTTTCTTCTTCTTCCCCGTTTTCTTCTACTCTTGTTCTTTTCCTTTCTGATGAGGGATCCCTCCTTGTCAGTGGAGCATATTTGTTTGCTCTCTGAAAAGAAGTGGACCCCCCCTCCCCTAAAAAATCCTTCTGTGTTTCATTTTTAGGGCCATTTTTGGTAAATAATCTTTCTTTTTGGACTTCCCTTAGTTCTTTTCTATTGTTAGTCACTATTTCTATTTCAGAGTCAAAGTCTATACTTATAGTCCTTTTGGGAGTTTTTTTAACATTAATCTTTATGTTTGACTTATTTGGAGTATTATTTGATTTAGTAGGAGTTCTACTTTGTTTATTTCTCCAATTCCCCTGTTTTGGACTCTGTCTGTATTTCGTTTGAGCCTCTTTTATATTTTTAAAAGGTTTTTTCCTTTCCCTTGATTTATCCCTCTTGGAAGATAATTTTTTATTCTGGGGTATTTCATGGGTTCTTGTGGGGAATTTAGCTTCGATTATTAAAATCTCCTTGGCACTATCCTTCTCATCAAGATCAGATTTTCTCGGAGGTCCATCTTTGTAATCTTCTTCATCTCTAAGAAATTTTTTAACTTTCTTAGTGATGGTCTCCTTTCTGATCTTGTCTAATTTGTTCTGCAGATTGGTATCTTTTTCTCTGAACAAACTTGTTTGGCTCAGATTCCCAATCCTTGATTCAATTTCATTGATTTCAATATCAATCTGCAGAACATGATTTTTCTGCTGTTCAATAATGAGATTGATTAAATCTCTTGAACATCCTTCCAGCAGATTGTACCATTTATCAACAAACGCCTCATCCTCCAAATCCATGGATGGGTGTTTCTTGATTCTTAAGCCTCTTGGGACTCTACCACTTATTATGTATTGTTCCAAAAAAGTGTAATCCCAAAATTTCTTAATATCTTTAACAAAAAGTTTTTCTAATTTTTCAAATTCAGATTCTAAGGTGTGTGACTCTTCAACTATTGAATCAGAGTCTAAATTAAGTTTTAGAATGTTACTAAAATCCACAACCCTTGTGTGCCTTCTAGAGAAAATATTAGAAACATTGTTATCAATTTCTATATCTTCTATTTCCAGTGGTGCTGCCATACTAGTGATTGAAACAAACAGAAATTACATACGAAAGACACTAGATGGCGCTCAAACACTATATCTATGTGCAAATAACAGTGAGAACATAAAAAAAGGATAAATATATGTAAACTTCACCGTGCAATAAAATAAAAGTAAAAACACTCAAACCCTTGTAGGACTGTTTCAGGGTCCACACTCAGAGTACAATGGAACGAAATCAGGGGAGCGTCAGTACCTGGAAAAAATATATACAAACTACCATAGTGTATACTGCTAATAAACAAAACATATAATACGGTAGGGCTCCAAGGAGCAACAGGGAGCTGGATTAGGTATATAGTCCAAAACAGCATATAATTAGGGAGAACGATATCCCAGAAGAGAGACACAGAGTCAAGGATAAAAAGCCATATAAAATTTATCCGGAAATGGTAAAAGTCAAGGCTTACAAGATACCGGAGTATAACAGGCGTGGGTAACAGGTTAGAGATGGAACGCCGAGTCGCGACCTCGTGGACCTCCTGCACGTCTGTCTCCTCTGCCGGTATCAGTCCTGTGCTGCAGGCTAGATGCCGATACGTCACTTCCGGGTTTCACGGAACAGTTGGCGCCACCGGAACATCAGCTGGAGACTGTCTCCCTCAGGATATCTCGTTGAGGGTTACGCTCTACGCGTTTCGCCGTATAGGGTGGACGGCTTCGTCAGGAGTGACGTAGACCCTTAGGGGGATACTATTTATACCCTTCCCAATGAAAATGACCTTTCTCCCTATAGGTCACAATGTATGATGGTCTAATTGATTGGGTAATATGTTTACTCTCACCGCTATAACAGATCTCATCACAAGTTTATACAAATATATTAAAATACAATTTAAACTTTAATACAATATATAATAATAAAAATAATATCTTTACTCATAACTAAAAAGTATATAATTAATAACAAAACACATCTAACTCAATAAAATTTATAAAATAATCCCCACATATTTCTTTGTGGGGATTATTTTATAAATTTATTGAGTTAGATGTGTTTTGTTATTAATTATATACTTTTTAGTTATGAGTAAAGATATTATTTTTATTATTATATATTGTATTAAAGTTTAAATTGTATTTTAATATATTTGTATAAACTTGTGATGAGATCTGTTATAGCGGTGAGAGTAAACATATTACCCAATCAATTAGACCATCATACATTGTGACCTATAGGGAGAAAGGTCATTTTCATTGGGAAGGGTATAAATAGTATCCCCCTAAGGGTCTACGTCACTCCTGACGAAGCCGTCCACCCTATACGGCGAAACGCGTAGAGCGTAACCCTCAACGAGATATCCTGAGGGAGACAGTCTCCAGCTGATGTTCCGGTGGCGCCAACTGTTCCGTGAAACCCGGAAGTGACGTATCGGCATCTAGCCTGCAGCACAGGACTGATACCGGCAGAGGAGACAGACGTGCAGGAGGTCCACGAGGTCGCGACTCGGCGTTCCATCTCTAACCTGTTACCCACGCCTGTTATACTCCGGTATCTTGTAAGCCTTGACTTTTACCATTTCCGGATAAATTTTATATGGCTTTTTATCCTTGACTCTGTGTCTCTCTTCTGGGATATCGTTCTCCCTAATTATATGCTGTTTTGGACTATATACCTAATCCAGCTCCCTGTTGCTCCTTGGAGCCCTACCGTATTATATGTTTTGTTTATTAGCAGTATACACTATGGTAGTTTGTATATATTTTTTCCAGGTACTGACGCTCCCCTGATTTCGTTCCATTGTACTCTGAGTGTGGACCCTGAAACAGTCCTACAAGGGTTTGAGTGTTTTTACTTTTATTTTATTGCACGGTGAAGTTTACATATATTTATCCTTTTTTTATGTTCTCACTGTTATTTGCACATAGATATAGTGTTTGAGCGCCATCTAGTGTCTTTCGTATGTAATTTCTGTTTGTTTCAATCACTAGTATGGCAGCACCACTGGAAATAGAAGATATAGAAATTGATAACAATGTTTCTAATATTTTCTCTAGAAGGCACACAAGGGTTGTGGATTTTAGTAACATTCTAAAACTTAATTTAGACTCTGATTCAATAGTTGAAGAGTCACACACCTTAGAATCTGAATTTGAAAAATTAGAAAAACTTTTTGTTAAAGATATTAAGAAATTTTGGGATTACACTTTTTTGGAACAATACATAATAAGTGGTAGAGTCCCAAGAGGCTTAAGAATCAAGAAACACCCATCCATGGATTTGGAGGATGAGGCGTTTGTTGATAAATGGTACAATCTGCTGGAAGGATGTTCAAGAGATTTAATCAATCTCATTATTGAACAGCAGAAAAATCATGTTCTGCAGATTGATATTGAAATCAATGAAATTGAATCAAGGATTGGGAATCTGAGCCAAACAAGTTTGTTCAGAGAAAAAGATACCAATCTGCAGAACAAATTAGACAAGATCAGAAAGGAGACCATCACTAAGAAAGTTAAAAAATTTCTTAGAGATGAAGAAGATTACAAAGATGGACCTCCGAGAAAATCTGATCTTGATGAGAAGGATAGTGCCAAGGAGATTTTAATAATCGAAGCTAAATTCCCCACAAGAACCCATGAAATACCCCAGAATAAAAAATTATCTTCCAAGAGGGATAAATCAAGGGAAAGGAAAAAACCTTTTAAAAATATAAAAGAGGCTCAAACGAAATACAGACAGAGTCCAAAACAGGGGAATTGGAGAAATAAACAAAGTAGAACTCCTACTAAATCAAATAATACTCCAAATAAGTCAAACATAAAGATTAATGTTAAAAAAACTCCCAAAAGGACTATAAGTATAGACTTTGACTCTGAAATAGAAATAGTGACTAACAATAGAAAAGAACTAAGGGAAGTCCAAAAAGAAAGATTATTTACCAAAAATGGCCCTAAAAATGAAACACAGAAGGATTTTTTAGGGGAGGGGGGGTCCACTTCTTTTCAGAGAGCAAACAAATATGCTCCACTGACAAGGAGGGATCCCTCATCAGAAAGGAAAAGAACAAGAGTAGAAGAAAACGGGGAAGAAGAAGAAAAAAAGAAACATCTCAAAAAAAGCAAGAGATAGGGAACAACATCTTCAACCTAAGTTCAAAAGTACTTACTGAACCAGAAAAATCACTAATGGCAAAGGGACTCAAATATGCTCCAACTGTAGGTCCCAGCAATTTTGGCCTTTTTGTAGACGCACAAAGGTTCCTTAGAAAACTTACCATCAAAAGGTTTTTTAGAACCAAAGAAGTGGAGCAGAGAACATCTGATAATCTAAAAAAAGATTCAAATGAGAATTGCTCAAATACCACGTCTACAGGAATACCAACTTTAGTCCATTCTGGTCTGAAATTACCTTCTATGTTTTATCCTAAATTCGCAAAGGGTAATAACTTAGAGGTATTTTCAAATCTGATACAAAAAGATTTTGAAAAATTGGTAGAGTCAGAAAAAATGTTTGAAAATAATTTAACAAATTCTGAGAAAACAGCTTTAAAAACTTTACAGGAAGACACCTCTGTAGTGATAAAACAAGCTGATAAAGGGGGTGGTATAGCTATCTTGGACAGAAAGGATTATATTGCTGAGTCCAATAGGATCCTGGGAGATAGCCACACCTATTTACCTTTAAAAAAAGACCCAACGGCAGATTTTCTAAAAGATCTCAAAATTCTGCTAGATAAAGGTAAAATGGAAGAAGTAATAAACAATGAAGAATATAATTTTTTATATAGAGATAACCCCGTTAGACCTATATTTTATTACCTTCCTAAATTACATAAAAGTATCATTAACCCCCCAGGAAGGCCCATTATTGCAGGCATAGATTCCTTAACGTCACATCTATCCGCCTACATAGACGTCTATTTACAAAAATATGTGAAAGAACTTCCCTCTTACCTTAAAGATACCACTGACATCTTGCGTATCTTAGACAATCAAGTCTGGGAAAAGGGATGGTATTTAGTGACGTGCGATGTCACGTCACTATACACCAGCATAAACCACAGAGACGGACACGAGGCAGTTGACAGAGCATTAGCCAAAGATTCTGAGATGCCAAATGAACAGGCTAATTTTATTCTTGATGGTATCAAATTCATCTTAGAGCACAACTATTTCTTGTTCGAGGGTACATATTATCTACAAAAATGTGGTACCGCCATGGGCACGAAATTTGCACCCAGCTACGCAAATCTTCTGATGGGAGCATGGGAGGAAGACCATATATGGTCTATTGCGGAGCTGGGTGAAAATTTGTGCCTATGGCGTAGATACATAGATGACATCATCTTTGTGTGGAAGGGTGACGAACAGGGACTTATTCAGTTCACCCATTATCTGAATGACAATTTGTTAAATTTACATTTTACATGTGAATATAGTCAGGAAAAAGTGAACTTCCTAGACTTAGAAATTTTCATTGAAGACGGTCTTATTAAAACCAAGACTTTTTTTAAGGGTGTTGATATCAATAATTATATATCTATGGATAGTTGCCATCACCCTAAATGGCTGCAAAACGTTCCATATGGGCAAATAAGACGCATTAGGAGAAACTGCTCTGATGATAGCAGTTTCCACAGCCAATCAGCCTTCCTACAGAATAGGTTTAAAGAGAAAAACTATAAAGATAAGGATATAAAAAATGCATTAACAAAAGCGGAAAATTTAGACAGAAAAGATTTGTTGTGTGAAAAAAGTAAAAAACAGTTGAGTTCAAAAAACAACTTTGAGTTCTCATTTATCACGAACTACAATAACCAATCCGAGAAAATTTCAAAGATCATTCATAAGTATTGGCACATTGTCAAAAATGATTCTATATTGGGAGAGATTGTCCCAGATAAACCAGCTGTTATCTTTAAAAGAGCTAAAGCCCTAAAAGATAAATTGGCCCCTAGTGCATTGCAAAAATTAAATCCAACTGCAAATAGGTGGCTAACACAAAATAAAGGCTTTTACGGTTGCACTACATGTACGGCCTGTAAATACAGGACAGAAGATAAATTTAGTTTTACCTCAAATGTGACAGGAAAGTGGTTTGGTATAAAACAACTTTTAACATGTAAAACAGATCATGTAGTATACCTTATTTCTTGCCCATGTGGGCTACAATATGTGGGTCAAACGTCAAGAAAAGTACAAACACGTATACTTGAGCATATTGGAAATGTAAGAAGAGGTATCACAACACATTTTCTGTCTAATCATTTTATTCAAAAGCATAACGGAGACACATCAGGTCTTAAGTTTACTGTATTAGAACAGGTGTTACCACACTGGAGAGGTGGGAACAGAATCGTCTCTCTGAAAAAGAGAGAGAGTTTCTGGATTTTCACCCTCAAAACACTTGTTCCACTGGGACTAAATGTGGATTTCGAATTAAATGCTTTTTTATGATTGATGTATATTATTCATATGAGTATAAGTTTCTATACACAGATACTTGTTTATGAAATATATACTAAAGAGTAAAAGAATTTGTTGGATTGGGTAAACTGTTTCAATTAATACTTATAGTGTTTTTCTTTCTCTTTTTCCTTTGGAGACACATCAATCGGCGTTTTTCTAATAAAAGAAATATGTGGGGATTATTTTATAAATTTTATTGAGTTAGATGTGTTTTGTTATTAATTATATACTTTTTAGTTATGAGTAAAGATATTATTTTTATTATTATATATTGTATTAAAGTTTAAATTGTATTTTAATATATTTGTATAAACTTGTGATGAGATCTGTTATAGCGGTGAGAGTAAACATATTACCCAATCAATTAGACCATCATACATTGTGACCTATAGGGAGAAAGGTCATTTTCATTGGGAAGGGTATAAATAGTATCCCCCTAAGGGTCTACGTCACTCCTGACGAAGCCGTCCACCCTATACGGCGAAACGCGTAGAGCGTAACCCTCAACGAGATATCCTGAGGGAGACAGTCTCCAGCTGATGTTCCGGTGGCGCCAACTGTTCCGTGAAACCCGGAAGTGACGTATCGGCATCTAGCCTGCAGCACAGGACTGATACCGGCAGAGGAGACAGACGTGCAGGAGGTCCACGAGGTCGCGACTCGGCGTTCCATCTCTAACCTGTTACCCACGCCTGTTATACTCCGGTATCTTGTAAGCCTTGACTTTTACCATTTCCGGATAAATTTTATATGGCTTTTTATCCTTGACTCTGTGTCTCTCTTCTGGGATATCGTTCTCCCTAATTATATGCTGTTTTGGACTATATACCTAATCCAGCTCCCTGTTGCTCCTTGGAGCCCTACCGTATTATATGTTTTGTTTATTAGCAGTATACACTATGGTAGTTTGTATATATTTTTTCCAGGTACTGACGCTCCCCTGATTTCGTTCCATTGCCAATTATTGGAGTCAGGAAGGAATTTATTTTTCCCCTTATGAGATATCATTTGATGATATGACACATGGGTTTTTTGTTTGCCTTCCTCTGGATCAATAAGTAAGTATAGATATAGGATAAAGTATCTGTTGTCTAAATTTAGCATAGGTTGAACTTAATGGACATATGTCTTTTTTCAACCTCATCTACTATGTATCTATGTAACTATATCTTTAAGCACCCCCAAAAACCTGTTTCCCTTTGTTGTAATGCTAATCTCATTGCCCAAGTCTGTCTGGATAATTAAAATCCCCCATTATGCAAACATGACCCAGTTTTGATGCCTTCTCCATTTGCAAAAGTATTTTAGCTTCCTCAATCTCACAGATATTTGGTGGTTTATAGCATATTCCCACAAACATTTTCTTTATACTTTAACCTCCACTGCTAATTTCTGTCCACATAGTCTCTACATTTTCATCATACCCTTCATAGACATCATCCATAATAATAGGTCTTAGATCCGGTTTAACATATAAACATACTCCACCTCCCCTTCTATTTGTTCGATCCTTCCAAAAAAGGGAATAACCCTCCAAATTAACTGTCTTCATTACCGTTCATAGCAATATTCCCAAAACGAGCGATTTGCTGCCAGCGATAAGATCGAGCCTCTGAAAAGGCCTAACCCGGTGACACATTTCTGCTGCAGAGAGAGCTGCTCTGAGAGAGCCGCCTCTGCCAGGGAAAATCTCGCCAGAAAATTATGTTTTTTAATATACATTTCTTTCATAGTTTAGATGTGCAGGGGGTCTCCAGAGCTGAACCACGTTGGTTTGAGGTCCGGGGACCCCCTGCTTCCCGAGATACAGGCCTCTTTATGGAGTGCCGGTATCTCTCATGCTTTGAAATGTCCCGGTCACATGACGCGGGACATTTAAAAGCAGAGGGATACTGGCACCCCATAAAGAGGCCTATATCTTGGGAAGCAGGGGGTCCCCGGACCTCAAACCAACGCGGTTCAGCTCCTGAGACCCCCTGCACATCTACACTATGAAAGAAACGTATATTAAAAAATATTTTATATACATCAATACACATCCCCCACATGCCCCCCCCCCCATAATCTATAACCATGATTTATTTTTTAACATACAGGATTCATTCCCCAGACCTATGGTTGTCCCCGGTAGTCCAGACGGGTGTCCGCAGGCCCCACAGTGCACCAGAGGGGGGTGCCCACAGGGTCTGGGGTCTATGGGTCATTCCCGCCAGGTGCCATGGGCATCCAGGTGATCCCAGCAGGTCATCGTGGGCCACAATGGGGTCCACGTGTGGGCCTGCATTTGTCTGGGGGTCATTGGGTAAACACCACAGGTGTCTGAGTCCCTCGAATGGTTCCCATGAAGTTCTGGGGGCCCTCGGGTGGTCCCTACGGGTCTGCGGGCCCCCACAGCTGTGGGGGCCCCATGTTCTTCCCCGCCGTGTCCCCCGTGGGTCCGCAGGTGTCCTCTGTCCTCCTTTGCCAGAAACAATATATACATAATAAAGACATTCTAATGGCCCCTTAGTGGTTAATAACCGCTATAGTAATTAAGAGGTTAACCCACCCTGCCCCGCTACCCACCCCAGACTGACTATACCCACCCTGTACCCATTGAGTAGTTTTGTGGTACATTATACCCATATAATAATAATAATAATAATAATAATAATAATAATAATAATAATAATAATAATAATAATAATAATAATAATAATATGGGCATGATAAGCATCTATAGCACTCAATGGCACCCTAATCACAATACATTAATGCACCAAACACACAATAATAAAACATAACAAAACTCCAAAAAAAACACACTTCACTAAATAAAAACAGTAGCCAGCTAATCCAATGAATACAAGCAATAACAAGATCAATGAATTAATTAAACCATTAACCAATCAAAACAATTAATTCCTAAAACAACTCAGAATTATTTCAAACAGTAACCAATCAAACCAATTAATTACTGAACCAACTCGAAATTAATAGTAATATTAAACAATGAAACCAATTAATTAATACAACATTAATGAATGAATTGAAACATTAAACTACAAATAAATAAATAAAAAAATATCTGAAATATCCATTAAACGCATTAGCTAACATAATACATCATTAATTAAAAACGAAAAACAATCGCAAACATTTGATTTCAATCAAGCAGAAAAATACCAAACAGTGACATCACATAATAAACTATAATGTAAAAAAAAGTAGCAATACAAAGCCAGAAATGCCCCCCAAATATTGTCATAATAATGTATTGATCTGTACCCTAAAGTGGTACAGATTAATATATTATCAGTCAATGTGCCCCCCAAAAAATCAAAAAACACATCCAATGAAAAATCCTGTAAAAAAAATACATTTACAAACATTCAGTATATTACTTACCATTAGAAGCGGTGGCCCTCCGACTCCCAGGGAAACAGGAAGCTCACGTACCTTGAAGGCCTCAAACAGCACCCGATGCCATCCGCCATGAAGATCCAGATCAGGTACCCAAATCTTATTTTTTCTTTCTTTAATCAACATCTTCTGTCTTCATCTGTCACCATTTCTTGATCTTCTTTATCTTCTTTCTTCATCTGTCAATCCAAAAAGCCCCATGGTAGATCCTAACCGATGTTTTCTCGTCGTCTTCTTGGGCTCAAATGAGGCGTTACGGCATTAAATAGGGCTTGTGACATCACATTTACCAAAATTTTGTGGCGTATTGAATTGGGGATAAGATCGCCATTTTAGGGGCGCGATAGGCGAATCGCGGCTACTAGAATCGCGCGTTTATGATCATTCTCAAAATTGTTGAGATGTGACTTATCGCCGCTCAGTCGGCGATTTGATTTTGGTCATAAGATTTTTCTGCAATACAGGCCGTTATTGCCCACTTATTGAGGCTTACTGAATATGAGTAGCCATTTTGGCCGATAAGTGGTCGATAAGTGACTTATCGACGCTTAGTGAATGAGGCCCTAAGTGTTATCACCCCATAACAATTTTTGCTCCATTATTAGGACCTGACTATATATAGCCCATGGGCAAGTCAGCAACAATAGAAGAGGTGCACCTCTCGGAGGAGGATGTATCACTGCTGATCTCCTCTTCTCCCTCTACCACTTGCCCTCTTGATCCCATTCCCTCCCATCTCCTAAAACCTCTTGCTCCTTCTATAATCCCTATGCTCACACAGATCTTTAACTCTTCCATCTACTCTGGTACCTTTCCTTCATCCTTCAAGCATGCAACCGTTATACCATTACTCAAAAACAGCGAGCTTGACCCTACCTGTCCTTCTAACTATCGACCTGTCTCACTCCTGCCTTTTGCCTCCAAACTCCTTGAACGTCTTGTATTCTCTCGATTGCTACACTTTCTCAACACCTATTCTGTACTAGACCCTCTACAATCTGGCTTCCGCACTGCTCACTCTACTGAAACAGCCCTCACTAAAATAACTGACGACCTCCACGCTGCCAAAGACAGAGGTCATTACACTCTGCTCATATTACTCGACCTCTCTGCAGCATTCGACACCGTGGACCACCCTCTTCTCCTTCACATTCTCCATACTCTTGGTATTCGGAACAAAGCTTTATCCTGGATCTCCTCTTACCTCTCCCATCGTACCTTCAGTGTCTCTTTTGCTAACACCTCCTCCTCCTCTATTGATCTCTCTGTGGGGGTACCCCAGGGCTCTGTCCTAGGACCCCTTCTCTTTTCTCTCTACACACTCTCTCTAGGTGACCTAATCACATCTTTTGGGTTTAAATATCACCTCTATGCTGACGACACACAAATTTACCTTTCAACCCCTGACCTTACACCTGCTATACAGACCAAAGTTTCTGAATGCCTCTCTGGAATATCATCCTGGATGGCCATCCGCCGACTGAAACTTAACATGGCAAAAACAGAGCTCCTTATACACTGGCGACACACTTTATTCGAGCTCGGCTAGTCCCACGAATTCGGGTATACCCGGGTGTATTGAGGAATGTGACTGTTTTCTGCCCGAGTGCATTGGGTTATTTTCCAGGCAGGGATTGAAGCATTTTATTCCCGCTGGCTGCAATACTGCACAGTATATATATATATACTGCATTACAATTCATGAATTTATGCCATCTGGTAGACACGCGAAGCATTGCAGCCTATTAAATCCTAATCATTATCATTTAACAGATCAGCCGCCCGTCAGCCAGGCATGAACCCAGGCTGGGAAGGCAAACGCAACGGGGCTTGTCAGAGGTGAGGAGCGGCGCATTCCAGGTATCTGCCAGGTACATACTGGGTATTTGCTCGAATAAAGTGTGTCGGTGCAGTACTACCTCCCAAACCTGGCCCTACTACATCCTTTCACATTGCTATTGGAAATACGATCATTCACCCAGTAGCCCAAGCACGCTGCCTAGGGGTCACACTTGATTCCTCTCTCTCATTCTCCTCTCATATTCAAAACGTTTCTAAAACTTTTGTCGCTTTTTCCTCCGCAATATCACAAAGATACGCCCTTTCCTCTGTTACTCAACTGCTAAAACTCTGACTCAGGCCCTCATTCTCTCACGTCTCGATTACTGCAACCTCCTGCTGTCCGGCCTTCCTACCTCTCACCTGTCTCCCCTACAATCTATCCTAAACACTGCTGCCAGAATCACTCTACTCTTTCCTAAATCTGTCTCAGCGTCTCCCCTGCTGGAATCCCTCTCCTGGCTTCTGATTAAATCGCGTATCTCACACTCAATTCTACTGCTCACTTTTAAAGCTTTACATTCTTCTGCCCCTCATTACATCTCAGCCCTAATTTCTCGCTATGCACCATCACGACTCTTGCGTTCTTCTCAAGGATGTCTTCTTTCTACCCCCTTTGTATCTAAAGCTCTCTCCCGCCTTAAACCTTTCTCACTTTCTGCCCCACACCTCTGGAATGCCCTTCCCCTCAATACCCGACTAGCCCCCTCGCTATCCACCTTTAAGACCCACCTTAAGACACATCTGCTTAAAGAAGCATATGAGTAGCACTGGATAATCATGGACACATGACACAAAGCTTGGCCCCCTGCAGACGCACTTACTAGTATTCCCTCCTTCTGTCTCTGTACGTTCTCCCTACCTACCAATTAGATTGTAAGCTCCTCGGAGCAGGGACTCCTTCCTTAAAGTTACTTTTACAGTATGTCTGAAGCACTTATTCCCATGATCTGTTATTTATATTTGTTATTTATATGACATGTATTACTACTGTGAAGCGCTATGTACTTTTTATGGCGCTATACAAATAAAGACATACATACATACATATATATATATTCTAAACCTATTTGACTATCAGGGTGATTATGTGGGAGATTTCTACATCTCCAATCCTGATATATATTAAAGGAATAGTTATTTTTCTTTATGGTCATTGTACCGGAGGTAGTTGCGTATTTATAAACAACAAATACCTCAATGATTTATAAAATCCTAACATTCACCATTGAATTTTAAGGATTAAGTTTAGCGTCGTTGTTTAAACCATGTATATATTTTAATGATTCAACTAATAAAGTTATTTTTTAAATATGTCATAAACACATCCACTCGGGGGACAGAGTGACCAAACTGGGTTTACTTTTTCTGTATATAGTGTTTGTACTTACCTTGACCCAGAGGAGTATCATCCCCCACCCTACTTTGAGCTGAGCGAGGGTACCCCCCCTTTTTTTGTTCGTATGATCATATCATTGACAGGTAGAGGTAATGGAGGGCTTATCCTTTATTTAAAAGCAGACAAATCTACCCCTACCATCACAATCACCTTTCCTTTTTACAAAAGGAAACATAATTATTAAAGATACACAGCAAACATGATGACTTTTCAAATAAATATCAAATTGCAGATTATTTCAGTTGGTGTCTTATTGCAATGAGTGCATTTCTATCTTGTGCAGATGTAGCAACCATCATTGTACCTGCTGGCACGTGCCAGCAGATAAAATGGCATGTTAGCTCATCACCCCCACAAACAAGGAGCAATCTGTAACTGCTATTGAATCTAGTTTGGACTGATCACAATAATAATAAATATGGTAATGGAGAGCTTGACAAAGCTCTTTTCTGAGTTCAACTCTCATTGGGGATTGGGGCTTTAGCAGGAACTCTGTCATGTAATTTTGAATGATGACATGAGGGGAGACTTAATAGAGAGTAAGAGAGAGAGCGAGCTGTACAATGCTACTTCTCTTTACTATGAAAGTTACTTTACTGGCACTGATCTACATTTTGTAAGACTACTATAAATAAGAAAGAGTTTGTGACGACCGAGAGGATTTGGCCCGGCATTAAAGGGGTTACACCCCAATTGGCCACCCTCTAACCTCACCAGGGAGACAAGGGGTTAACTGGGCTGAGGTCCAGAAATGTGATTTAACCCTTGTTAAAACATGAAAATGTATATTCCCCTGTGTAAATGTATTGTGTTATCCTAGTGTTTGCACCCACACATACACTAGGGTTGCTGGGGGAGGGAAAAGGTTAATGTTAACACAGTGATTCTAGCCCTTTGTTTAAATTACCCTCAAAGATGCCTGCCTACTAAATGCAAATGGTCAGGAAAGCTACCAAATGGTTAGGAAACAGCCCTGATCAAAGGCCCAGCCACTCTACCTGTTTGCAGGAAGCTAGAGTGGGGGGTGAGCATTATAACTCACACTTACAAACCATAGTATCCTGCCATGTGGTAGACTGGCCAAACGCCTCTGATTTAGGAGTGGGGCTACAGAATGAGTGACCTTATTAAATATAAGAATATTATGAGATGTCCTTGGCTGAACGTGCTAAGATTTACATAGGTGTATTCGTGGGACTTACCCGCAACTAACGGATACAGACACCTGAGGTTTAACAGATACTAAGAGGCAGATATTAAAATCTCTCTTAATTTTAGTATTACGCGGTAATATTTAGTCTCATTGGGAGCATCATGTGTGACGGAATGTATTAATATGTCTCGCGTGCCAGTAAGTATTACTAAACTAAAGTTATGAAGTTATTTACAGTGTATATGGGATTTTGAATCTGTTGTGAAAACAGCAAACTCCCTCTGTTATGGTAATAGGAGAGCAGAACATCTTGCTAGAATTGACATAGCCTGGTGATCAAAGGCTAAATTTCCTAATTGTTTATGTTGGAGGCAGGAACCAAGAAACTGAATGTTTTTTTAAATGTGATATTTCACACTAAACAAGGGAAGTCCAAAAGCTGCTTCAGGAAGCTTCAAAGACTTTTGCTAGCCTTTTCGGCATGTAGGGTTAAGAGATGAGTTTGACATGGTATTTAAGTCAGAGTCACTCCTTACTCAAATGTCTTTCATGCCTGTGTCTTCATGCATGAGTCTTCATTCATGGGCTGCATGTATGTCTGTGATGTCAACTGAAATATGGAAGAAATGGCCCATCCTGTATCCTGATGGCTTTCTTGTCATAATCTTTAAGTAAGTGTCTATATTTTGCCTGTTATTTGTATATTTTGTGTGTTCACCTTTATCAAGGAATACATTATATTTTATCATATCTAAGTCTCGTCCCAGTTCAACCCAGTTATATATATATATATTATTTGGTGTATTATTAATAGCCTGTCGCAAAGCTCCCGTCACAGGCTTATTAATAAAACTGATGGCAAGTGGCGGGATTGAACCTGTATTACTAGTGTTCTGCGGGATACTGTAATATAGTGGGAACTTGATGGTAATTGCAAGTCCCTGGGACTAAAGATATTGAACACACAGTGTACAACATATAACACAAGATATGGCACCTCCTCACTGTTCCCCTACTTGTGAGAAGCATTGCCTCCAGAACCAAAGTGCCGGCCATCCGTCTGACTGGAACCGGGCACTGAGACCGGAGGAGTGCATCAAGTCGGCGTGGGGACCAGCAGCCAGCAAGGCTGAGAGAGAGACAGCTATCGGTGAGCATGAAACCCGGCAGGCTGAGCAAAGATCCAAAGCTCCAGCTGCTGTAACCATCAAACCGCCCGGAGAGCAGGGAATGGACCCAGCTCCGGGACGGCAGAGACTTGTGGAGGGAGCGGGTGGTCTCGGAGGCCATTGAAGTCTTGCACCAGGAGAGGTAACGGCCGTTGCGGCGGCCCGTTCATTTTCCCTGAAAGAGCTAGCACTGGTGTGTGCGTTGGGCAAGATGTGGTTCCAGGCGAAGTGGACCCAGTTCCTGGCGTCGGTACCACACCAACCCGCTTATCCCCTCCCAGAGCCCGGCGCTCAAGCAACTCCGCTCTGGACTCCGTTGCCCCTTGCTGGGGTTAGTCCACCGGTGGCGGAGAAGCTCCGGCAGGCGCTGCGGCACTGCCACCAAACGGGCCACAATAATGCCCAGCGCCCTGACCGTGCGCGGTCAGGCGAAGAAGCCCCTCAGGGCCAGCGCTCACGAGCTGCGGAAAAGATGACCAAGTTAGCGGCATCCTCTGATGGCTCCCACCCAGCCGGGGCGACAACCCTCCTTGGGACGTCTCCTGGAGAACCTGGACGGGCTGCATCAGCAACAGCGGCGGAGAGTGGCGGCCATCCACCTGATCCCGACGGAGAACCGGCGGCGGCGGCGGAGAAGAAGCCGCCACTCCGGCATCCTGCCGGCGGCAATTTTATTTGGGGGAGGGTTGGGGTGTGCGGGAGGTGGGTGTTTCACATTGTTTGTCGGAGTCGCGATTCCCAGCGATGACCAGAGCCCCACAATCCACGCCGGCGACCCTGCATCAAAGCCGGGTACTGCTGCGGCAGCTACCCGGGGCTCGCCCATGGCGGCGGCGGCAGAAGAGCCGCGATTCCGGCAAAGTGCCGGAGCCCTTTCTGAGTGGGGGGAGGGACAGGGATTGCGGGAGGGGGTTATGTTACCAAGTTTGCATGGAGCTGTGTTTCTCCACAAATACCTGGGACCCCGGTCCTGCATCGTTTCCCCTGTGCCAACCCCAGGCGCTGCTTCAGCAGCAACCCGTTGCTTCCCGGCCCAGATGATACCGGCGGCGCCCACTCCAGTCCCCCTGCAGTCGGGACCAATGAAAGCGGCGGTCTCTGCGGGGACCAGCGAGGTAAGCCAGACCAAGTCGCAGACTGACCCTGACTTATTTTTCCCTATGACTGTACCCTGTTGTTTCACTATACGGGTGACTGGGGGGTGGCAGGAGATAGGGGTACCAGGGGAGGGGAAAGAAGGGCATCTTGTAGGGCAGCTAGACTTCCCCATTACCCTGGCTGAGCAGCAAGGGGACTCTCGGTTAAGAGCCCCATTGTTGCAGCCTTGCTACGGGCTGGAGGTATCAGGGGTTGTGGCAAAGTTAGACCACCCCCAGATTACCTGCCAACCAGGAGCTAAGGTGGGTGCATCTGCACCAGCAACCTTGAGCTCATCCCCGGTAGTGGGGAGACAGTGTCAGGGAGATGGCCTCACTCAGGTGTCGCTAGGATCCAGGCTAGGATTATCTAGGGAGAAGCGGAAGAGGGGAGGCTGCAGGTAGGTAGCCAGCATCAGATCTCAGTGGGAGAAGAAGGACTAGTGGTAGCCAGGGAGGGACAGCAGCAGGTATGGCAGCTAGAATTTCTCATTACCCTGGCAGAGCCTCAGGGGGTGTCTCAGATCAGCAACCCCCTGTTGCAGCCTGGCTATGGGCTGGGGGTATCCGGGGCAGTGGCAGGCTTGTGCCACCCCAGGGATACCTGCCAGCCAAGAGCTAAGGTGGTTGCATCTGGAGAGGTGCCCCTGAGCTCATCTCTGTTAAGGGGGAGACAAGGTCAGGGAGGTAGGTGCACTCAGGTAGTTCCAGGGTCTGGGTTAGGATTGCCCAGGGGGGAGAGGAGGGCTGCAGGGAGGTAAGCAGCAAGAGTCATCAGCAGGGGCTGAGGTACTGGGCCTAGGGGAGGCTAGGCAGGGAGACACCATGGAGCAGGGGGAGATAGGAGGTCAGTGGGGTGTCAGGCAGCTGACAGAAGCTAGGGATGGGTTAGGTAGGCAGAAGGTCCCTTGTTCTGACTGGCCAGGAGTGACCCCCCCTGACAGATTGCCCAGGGTTCCCAAATGAGGGTCTGTGGGTAGATAGGCAGCCAGGGAGGAGAGTCAGGAGTATAGCAGAGCAGCTACAGGTGGGCACAGAGCCAGGGCAGGTAGGGTCCCTACAGGATAGTGACATAGCTCTTTCCCAGACTTGGTTGACAGTAAAGTGACGGTCTGTGCTGGATAGCTGGTCTCCTGCAGGTGCAGAAACATGCCAGTCTCTGGGCAGTGTGCAGCCTGGTCTGCAAAGGGGCCCCTTCACCATGGACTTGGTTCACCAGGCACTGGGTGGGGGGCAGAGGTAGGCAAATGAGAATGCCCAGCGGCCACGGTGGAGCCCTGCTCCGCAGGATCTAGATTTCACTATCCACTGTGGCCAGGACAATGTACTGGACAATGCCAGAGGACAATTTTGCCAGGCCAACCCCTCAGGACTTATTGAGTGCTTCAAGGGTGCCAGTGGTATCCCAGTGCCAGTGGGAGGCAGCTGGGGCACCAGGCACCCCTTGAGCAGGGGAGGTGTGACGATCGAGAGGATTTGGCCCGGGATTAAAGGGGTTACACCCCAATTGGCCACCCTCTAACCTCACCAGGGAGACAAGGGGTTAACTGGGCTGAGGTCCAGAAATGTGATTTAACCCTTGTTATAACATGAAAATGTATATTCCCCCGTGTAAATGTATTGTGTTATCCTAGTGTTTGCACCCACACATACACTAGGGTTGCTGCGGGAGGGAAAGGGTTAATGTTAAAACAGTGATTCTAGCCCTTTGTTTAAATTACCCTCAAAGATGCCTGCCTACTAAATGCAAATGGTCAGGAGAGCTACCAAATTGTTAGGAAACAGCCCTGATCAAAGGCCCAGCCACTCTACCTGTTTGCAGGAAGCTAGAGTGGGGGGTGAGCGTTATAACTCACACTTACAAACCATAGTATCCTGCCATGTGGTAGACTGGCCAAACGCCTCTGATTTAGGAGTGGGGCTACAGAATGAGTGACCTTATTAAATATAAGAATATTATGAGATGTCCTTGGCTGAACGTGCTAAGATTTACATAGGTGTATTCGTGGGACTTACCCGCAACTAACGGATACAGACACCTGAGGTTTAACAGATACTAAGAGGCAGATATTAAAATCTCTCTTAATTTTAGTATTACGCGGTAATATTTAGTCTCATTGGGAGCATCATGTGTGACGGAATGTATTAATATGTCTCGCGTGCCAGTAAGTATTACTAAACTAAAGTTATGAAGTTATTTACAGTGTATATGGGATTTTGAATCTGTTGTGAAAACAGCAAACTCCCTCTGTTATGGTAATAGGAGAGCAGAACATCTTGCTAGAATTGACATAGCCTGGTGATCAAAGGCTAAATTTCCTAATTGTTTATGTTGGAGGCAGGAACCAAGAAACTGAATGTTTTTTTAAATGTGATACTTCACACTAAACCAGGGGAATCCAAAAGCTGCTTCAGGAAGCTTCAAAGACTTTTGCTAGCCTTTTCGGCATGTAGGGTTAAGAGATGAGTTTGACATGGTATTTAAGTCAGAGTCACCCCTTACTCATATGTCTTTCATGCCTGTGTCTTCATTCATGGGCTACATGTATTGCTGTGATGTCAACTGAAATATGGAAGAAATGGCCCATCCTGTATCCTGATGGCTTTCTGGTCATAATCTTTAAGTAAGTGTCAATATTTTGCCTGTTATTTGTATATTTTGTGTGTTCACCTTTATCAAGGAATAAATTATATTTTATCATATCTAAGTCTCGTCCCAGTTCAACCCAGTTATATATATATATATTTTTTGTGTGTTATTAATAGCCTGTCGCACAGCTCCCGTCACAGAGTTATGTAGCTAATCGTTACAATCGCCATTACCATACTTATTATTGTTGGCACCAGTCCTATCCAAGGGTAATCATTTGGATGTTTTTTATGCTATGGATTTGGAGGATTTTAATGATTTCTGTAAAGAAGGTGTCCATATTAAGTGCAATCTTATGGGGTTGTAAAAGCACCGACCTTAGACCGCGCAGGCTGATCCGGATTGCACAGTTCGTAGTCGTACGTAGCAGGGTCAGGACTGGAGAAGGCAGCATCGTCAGTGGACAAGCCAGGGTCAGGACTGGAGACATCAGGGTAAACGTTGTTCAAGCAGGAGTTCGGCAACAGGTAGTCAGGAGTTCCCCGCTTCAGCTTAGGAGCGCGGGAGTGGACTCTGCACGTGCGGCGACCATGGTGTTACGCCGGTGCTGCCCGCAGACCAGACCCGTTCCTTTCACTGAGGTGAGGAACGTATAGAAGCACGCACCCGCAGCAAAGGGAGCGTGTCCGGAGTGTGGTGATTTGGCGTTGCCAGGCCAGGTGTTATTTAGCTAGCAATACTTGCCGGTACCGGTGTAGAAATGCCGTTGTCGTTGCCATTAGCCAAGGTCTGGGATTGGAGAAATCCGGAAGGTCGTTTGTCCAAGCAGGGGTCGAGAGCCAGAGAGAGACGTCCGCCAAGCCAAGTCGTAACCTGAGAGAATAAGAGAGAAAACGCCAGAGTAGTAATCCAAGTGAAAACTATGTCGAGCAATGAATGATAGGAAGGACTGGCATTATAAAGTGTGGCTGACCAATCAGAAGTGAAGGCAGACCTGGAGGACTGCGTGGAGCCATCCTGGATAGGTTCCCTTGATTGGCAGACAGGTGAGGACACTTGTCTTGACAGGAGATCTTATTCCTGTGTTGGGGGCGGGTCTTCACTGCCAGAGCAGTGAATAAATTAACTTCGCCCGGCGCGCGCTGTTCAGGCGCGCGCCCGGGCAACATGGCGGCCGTGTGAGGTACTGCTGGGAGCCGGGGACGCCGAGGACGACGGGGAACCCCAGAACCGCCGGAGGTGAGTGGCGCTGGCGAGGGACGCGCGCCACTGCAGCAGGGGTGGATATAGGAGCAGAGGAACCAGGGCGCGGACGCCGCGATCCCTGATTCCTCACAGTACCCCCCCCCCCCCTCAGGATCGGCCTCAGGACGATCCTTCCATGGTTTTGATGGAAACTTCTCTCGGAAGCGTTTGAGGTGTCCTGGAGCATGAATATCTTTCAGGGGTACCCATGACCTCTCTTCGGGTCCAAAACCTCTCCAGTGTACCAAAAAGTGGACTTTACCCCTTGAAAGACGGGAATCCAGTAAAGCTTGAATCTCGTATTCTTCGTTACCCTGTACCATCACCGGATCTGGTTTAGAAGTGTGGTGAAAGAGGTTACTGGAGATGAATAGTTTGAGAAGCGAAGTGTGAAAGACATTCGGAATTCTCATGCTTTGAGGAAGTTGGAGTCGGAAGGAAACCGGATTTACCTGCTCCAAGATGGAAAAGGGACCCAGAAACCTAGGAGCCAATTTGATGGAAGGAGTTTTGAGATGGATGTTCTTGGATGATAGCCAAACCTTGTCTCCGATCTTGTAGTTAGGTGCCGGACGACGGTGACGATCAGCCTGGTTTTTGGAAGACAATTACGCTTTTTGTAGTGCGGATTGGATTCTGGACCAAGAGTCCTGTAAGAGGGCAATGTGCTCGTCTACGGCTGGTATTCCAGAGGAATTTTTAGAAATACAGAGGCGGCACATTTTATTTGAGTGCGGCTAGTTCTTGAGTTAGTTGAGTGCGGCTAGTCCCGCAAGCCGGGAGATGTCCCGTCTTGCTAGCCGCACCCCCTCGGCGTGTCGCGCGTCACCTGCACGCGTGTCCAGGGCTCCCCGAGGAAGCCCTGGTGTCCCGCGATGTGGGGGACGGCGGTGGGGGGTTCCGGGGGACCCGGCGGACCCGGAGAAGGGAGGGGGAAATCCCCGATCGGAGGGCGCTCCTCCGAGGCTTCGGCACGTCCGGCACACCCGCGGCCGAGACCGGGAAAATGCTCAAATAAACTCGGCCGCGACAGTAGGTAGACGAGCCGGATGGAATCCATAGTTGATGAAGAAGGGGGTCTCGCGGGTAGACTCATTCCTGGAAGAATTAAAGGCGAACTCAGCCCAGATAAGTAATTCTGCCCAGTCATCCTGAGAATTCGAGACGAAGCACCTTAAGTATTTCTCGAGGGATTGATTAACTCTCTCGGTCTGTCCGTTAGATTGAGGGTGATAACCAGAAGAGAAGGAAGATGAGATACCCAGTCTCTTGGTGAAATTTCTCCAGAACTTGGAGACGAACTGTGAACCCCGATCAGACACGATGGATATGGTAATCCCATGGATCCGAAAAATCTCTTTGGAGAAAATATCAGCTAGGGCGGATGAGGAGGGATAAACTTTGAGAGGAATAAAGTGTGCCATCTTGGAAAACCGATCCACTACCACAAGAATGGTATTCATGCCATTCGACTTTGGCAGCTCCACAATAAAATCCATCGATATGTGGGACCAGGGACGCTCCGGAATAGGTAAAGGTAAGAGGAGACCCTGCGGTTTCTGACGAGGAGTCTTGTTCCGTGCACATACCGGACAAGACCGAGTAAATTCAAAAATGGTCTTTACCATATTGGGCCACCAGAAAGTGCGACGGATGAGGTCCAACGTCTTCTTGAATCCAGGATGTCCTGCCGAACGGGCGGCATGTCCCCAATCCAGTATTTCAGGGATGAATTTGGGTTCCACGTACAAGGAGTCTTTAGGAACAACCAGACCGATCGGGAGATTCTCTTGAGATTTGATGATCCTCTCCAGATTCTTGAATGCTACAACTGCTAAGATTCTTTGTTTAGGAAGGATGGACTCGGTGGTCTTTTCTGATCTCTCTTCTGAAGAGTATTGCCGGGAGAGAGCATCCGCTTTGACGTTCTTAGTGCCAGGAGTATATGAGAGCACAAAATTAAATCTAGAAAAAAAAAGCAACCAGCGAGCTTGGCGGGGACCTAAACGACGGGCATTCTCAATATACAATAAGTTTTTATGGTCCGTGAGAATAGTGAATGGCTCTTTAGACCCCTCCAGAAGATGTCTCCATTCTTGAAGAGCCAACTTGACGGCCAAAAGTTCCCTATTGCCCA